>NW_019385087.1:91248-186757 GCF_000671375.1 Centruroides sculpturatus
TAAACAAAGAAACCTCTATATATATATATTTAATTTAAAATTTGAATAATTTTAATTATAAGGAAACAAGTTTCATAATATTATAAATTTAATAAGGTTTTACTCGGTTTTATTTGTTAAGATAGCCGTACACGTAAATTTAGATAAGAAATCGAGCATTTCATAATGTTACTCGCATCGATAGAAACTAAGAAGTAGCGTGCTTTTAATAATGTTATTGACATTAAAAGTCGTAAAATGTGTACAGGTTGGTATATTAATGTTATCAAATACTTAAAACAGTTGTTGAATTTCAGTTGAAAGTTCTGCTTATATTGTTTGTAATTAGATGTAGAACTTTTCTAAAAGTAAGTTGTGAAAGTTTTGTATGATAATAAAAATTTATAATGTATGAATCTACTAAGAGGTAAACGTATTCCGTTTTATGTCTAAATTATGTAAAATGAAACTAAATGTAGAACTTATTATGATATAAAGTTATTTGCTTTATATTATAAGAAGTAAGATGTATATAATGCAATAACTTTTTCTATATTTAGCTATACAGAAAGTTACTGTATTTACTTGAATGTAAGACTGTTGAATCTAAGACAGACCTTAATTTCTATATCCTCGCTCGTGGATTTTTTTGAAAAAATAGACAACTCGAGACAAATTTTTGTCAACAGAATCGATTCTGTTGACAAGAATTTGTTCGGTATTTACTGCACAATAATGTAAATTATATATCACTATATTCTGTAGTATTGAAGTTGAAAGTGTCTTCACTTTTCATATTCAACACTGGACTTGATGCTGACATGTTCTCGCATGCAGTCACCCTTAGTATAGTTTGAAGCGTCAGAGATGTAGCATTTCTTGAAAGATTGCTGATAATTTTCCCCAAGGAGTTATGAGGGTAAGTATAATAGTAAACTAACAAGATTGAGTCAAGTTGACCTCTTAAATATATATAATGAGTATTGGTTTCCTAAAATCATTAAAACAATGCAATGGAATTAGAGACAGAAAAATGATACATGTTACTAGGAAGTGACAAGACACATGGCACTAGAAGTCATTAATTATAGCATATTATATCAAATCTAAGATGCATCCCATTTTCAGAGATACTAAAACCTGAAAAAGTGCATCTTACAGTCAAGTAAATATGGTATTATAAAATGATATATAACCAAAGTAATCTAATTTGGCATCAAAAAACAAAAAAAAATGTCGGAAAATCCCTATTTCTTTTTCTATTTAAAATGAAAGATCCATTGGAATTGTATTCAAAAAGGTTAAAAATTTCCAAAACCAATATTTAGCTTATATTTTATTTAGCTGTTAGAAAGCTAAATAAAATATTGTTTATGATATTTGTTTCTGTTGTTTACTTTTTGATACTGATAATTTTGCTATAACTTACAAAATTACCTTCTCAATAACTGGAACCAATTACTAAGCACAATTAAAATCATCCAGTAACAAAATGTTAATGCAAAAATTGATAAATAATGTTTGGTTTATACCATTATGTTTTTGTTCTAATTATTTAAAAATTATTTGAAAAGTTGTGTTCTGTGCATTCCAGCTTGGAATATTGTTGTTGACTGGATGCAGATCTTGTTTAAGATAAAAAAAAAACATTTTGTCAATTTTTACATTAAAATTTTGTTATTGTATGTTAAAGGTTTCATTGATTGCGCTTTGCTTTAACTTGTATTACTGTTTTGCATCACAAATCAAAATATGAAATTTAATAGATTTTTGTTATAAAATAGTTTGGGTATGAAACATTCTACAATATAATTAAAAAGAAGTTATTCATCTTTCTTTGTTAATGTGAAGTAATTGATCTTGATATTAATATAACAACAACCCCAAGACATGGCTATGTTGTTATGATTTTGTAATAGAAATTGCTGAATATTTTAATAATCTAAAGTATTTTCAGGATCATTGTTCAAGTAATAGTGATACACTTAATAGGAAGTTACTTCAGCTTTTTTTTTAAATGATATTTATGAAAATAGTGCTATACGTATATATTTAATTAAAACAATGACTTTATTTTTAAATGAACCTTGAAGAAAATAAAAATAAAAAAAACTTTTTTTAAATCTCTAATATGTATATTTTCATCCTTTCTATTTATAGAAATTCTCAGGGGAGTATATATTATAAAGATTTTTTTTTAATATTTAAAAAATCCATGTCAGTTTTTAAACCATCTTCAAATTACATATCAGTAATTTAAAAAGTTGTTTAAAATTACTAACAATTATGAAATAATATCAAAATTTTTGAAATATAATTTTATGATTGCTGTGTTGAGAAAAAAGACAAAATGTAATTTAATTGTTAGAAATGCTAAATAACTTTTTATAATATAAAGTCCTATATTGTTCCAACATTTAAAATATATATATATATATATTAAGGACATTTGCAAAGATTTTAGCTTTTCATTATTTTGAAATATTCATATAATAGGAGATTTTACATTTGTAGATTTGAAATTATGAATATAAAATTAAGATTTTAATGAAGCAAATATAGTTTTGAAATAGTTACTGTAGAGGTGTCAAACCTGTGGCATGTCTACAATGACACACTGACATGGAAGAGATTGTTTGGTGTGCAACATGTGGTATGATTTCATTTGTTTTTCATAGTATAATATTTACAATAATGATTAATAATTGCAGTATTTTATTATCAAAACACTTTTATGAAAAATATTCCAGAGTTTAAATTAGCCATTCCAATGAAGTAAAGGCTATATAAATCACATTAAACTACATAATTACAATGTATACTAATTTTAGATATTCTGATTTTATATTTAATTTGGCTCATTATCAGCTTTTATAATTTATTCTAATTAATGTAAATTTACTTTATTTTTTTAAAATAGTTGTTCAAATTCAAAAGCTTAGCACAAATACAGTTTTTAAAGTTAAATATACTTATTTTGGCATGCATATCTGAAAAATTTCTCCATCCTTGTATTACACTTATCCTCCAGCAAGAAATTTAGTTAAAAAAATAGCTTTACTTAATTAAAAAGTGAAAATATTTTGTTTAAAGGAAGATAATTTGAAGAATAAAACAACTTCTGGCCGTTAATAATTAAGGAACTTAATTATTTACGGCCAGAAGGAAGCAAAAACTGTCCTCCTGATATTAAAACAAAAGCTGTTTTAATATCAGACAGTTTTTGCTTTATTTAAATAAATTATGATGTGGAATTTTGAATCATTGACAATTTTTTACAATTATGAGATTTCAAATTTCACAATATACTTTTATTAAGTAGCAATAATAATTTTCTTGACAGCAATACTTGTAGTAATGATTGTATGACTTAATATGATAATTTCTGTTACACCTGTTGAATTTGATACTACTATTAATAGTTATAGGGTATCTGTATTCATTTAAATTTTATTTATGACCTTTAATATATTTTGGCCATTTGTTTTCAGATATCAAAATTGTTTAATAAAAATGCAAGTCAGTTGCATTCTTTAGAATCCAAATTCAAAATTACCAACAACTGAAAAATTTAAATTCAAATTTCTAAAATATATAATTTTTCAATAGCCAGTTTTGCTGTGATATTTAAATGAATTGTTTTATAAAATTTAAATTCATACAGAGGTTCAATATATGAAATGCATCAAACTGAATTATAAACTCTGATTTAAAAGTAAAATAATCTGTAGTTTCATGCAAATTAGTTGCAAATTATTTTGTTTTTTTGGTGAAGTAATTGATAAAACTCAAATATTTTTTCCAATTAGAAACTTTTTAACATTCCATTTATAATTACTTTAAACATATACAGAAATATGAAATAGATGTAATTTTTTTTTTAACTGTTCCAATATATTTGTTAGAGAAAAAACAGTTATAAATCTTGGTGTTTGTCTTTTCTAGCTGTATAATTACTTTCATTTCTTTTCAGTTGATTAGATATTTCTAGAAAGTGCTTTTCAGACTAAATATATGGAACACCTTTGTGAGACATGCGATAGGTTTATGATTAGTTGAATTTCCAAATTTTTTATTGAGAATTAGTAAAAAACAATGTTTTGTATAAATATATAAATTGAGTGCATATACAGAAATTACGACACTCTTATGGGATCCAATCATACAAGTAGTCACAAATTCAACGTTTAAGAGGTTTATTGGTGTTGTCAAATATGCATTTTGGGCTCAAATCCCTCATCAGTCTGACAGAGAGTAAAGACAAATAAAGCAATTAACTAGTAATGATGGGGTGAGATTGGATGACTTATGAATAGTAAAAACTCTACTATTCATTCATTTGTCATCCAATCTCACCCCATCATTACCAATTAAATTAATTGCTTGATTTGTCTTTACTTTCTGTCAAACTGATGAGGGGTTTGAGCCCAAAATGCATATTTGACAACACCAATAAACAAAGAAACCTCTTAAACATTGAATTTGTGACTACTTGTATGATTGGATCCCATAAGTGTCACAATTTCTGTATATGCAATCGATTTATATATTTAGATAAAGTTTATTATGATCTTATTATTTGTTGAAACAATGTTTTGTGTTTTATATATACAATTCTTTAATTATGAAAATAAATTTAAAATTATATTGAATGATAGCATAACTTCAAAACATTTATTTTAAAAAGAGATTACTTTGAAAAAAAAGGATAGCTTATGATATATTATTGTGTCTAGAGAGTTTAATCTAAGAATGTCTAAAAACATGTATAATTTACAGTAAGCAAAAATACTTTGCTTTTAATAATCCTTTTTAAGTTATGGTGTCATAGAATGTGTATTTAAATTGTTTCTCTGAAGACTTTTGACAAGAAATGTAATGTTTAATTTTAAAATAATAAATTAAATAAATTAACTTGGTAATAAAATAAAAAAAACAGAATTTTTTAAAAATAAGTTAACATAAATAACAATAAGGACAAACATAGTAATCAGTTTGATTGGTTAATTTTTAATTTTTCAAATTAAAGAAGTTACTAATAGACTGTAAAATATGATTAATAATTTTCCTTGTTTAAAATTTGGAATAAAAAAGTCAATTATTTAAAATATGTATTTTCATCAAAATTTTCTCATAATTTCATTAATTTCTTTGGATTATAATTTACATAGATCAATGGCTAAAAAACAGTGTTCTTGAAACAGTTTAGTGATTTACAAAGTCTGCATCTAAGTTATATTTAGTGAGTATGTACAGTACAGTAAATCTTAACTTGAGAGGATTTAAAGACTGCCAGAGTTGCAATATTTCAAATTACAACTGAAAGTGCCATCTGTGATGCATGAAGTGCATTATAAATGGCAAAAGTTTGAAAAAATGAAAATTATTTTCTTAGTTTTAATATCAGCATTTAATAAATGATACCAAAGTTATTCCACTTGAACAAATTAAAAGTAATGGAGCTACACTAAACAGTTCTGTATTCTTTTAGAAATTACTGTTAATGTTTAGATTTTTTTTTCCTCTAATTTTCATCATGAAATGTTAATAATTTACTAAACCATTTGTTTATCAATTTGTGATTAGTTATTTTAAATATTTTGACACTAAAGGTAACTGTATTGCTACCTATTAGTAACATTTATGTAAATTTATTAAAATTTAAAAAGTGGAAAAAGCATCCCTAAATGGAACTTGATCTTTGCAACTTGTTTGACATGAGTACATGACCATTTACAATATATGAATATTGCAACTTTTTTTAATTCTTTACAAAAACATGTTAATTTAGATTAATACATCATACAGAATACAGCTGAATGATGATTGTAATATGTTTATGCTTCTTTATCCATGGACCCTCAAATGGTACTAGTTTATAATTAATACTTCTGATGATTTTAAACTGATAAAGCTGAATTTTTTTTCCTTAAGACAGAATAGGTGAATTACAGCATGAAGAGAGAGGATAGTCAAAGTTTCATATTATAAGTAGACAAATAAATCCAAGTGGACAGTATGATGATTAGATGATAAAAATACAATTTGCATCCACAGTTAATCTACTTGTGTAATCACGATAAATGATGGACTGTAAACAATATTAAGGTTATTATCTATAAATGATGATAGAAATGGAAAGAAATAATTTACTAATGTGCATATAATTATTTAGTCAATTTTTAAAAGTAACATATTTTTAACTACCAGATATTTTAGGCAATGTGGTGTCATTTTGGAGAATGGGTTCGTTACATTTCAGCATGGTGATAATAAGCCTGAACTGTATCATAATAATAGTCATGCAGAAATAATTATACAATTTAAATTTGATGTAATTTTCACAAACTAATAAATAATATGCCAAAATATATGTGAATCATTTTAAACTTTAGTGAACATCAATTGATATTTTGCTATGGAAGCATTTTTCAAGAATAATGATCACGTAATTAGGTAATGTATATTAAGACAGCTTTGTGATATCAAAACTTTCATGTATTAAGAAAATTTGAACTAGGTTTAAGAATTCAAAATAATAGCATGTCATCAACAAGGAATCTCCAGACTATCAAAAAAATAGTGCATATTTGCTGGATATACAGAAAGGATAAGATTTGCTATCATATTTTATTGGTCATTCATAAGTTAAGCTTGTTGGACAAAATTTTTTGCATTTCTTATTTGAAAATATCCACCTTAATCTAAAATTCAAATGGTATATAAATTATTTTCTTGTGATGTTAATCAATAACTGAAATTTTTCAAAAACTTTTGGTATTTAAATTAATAGACAAAATGAGAGAAGAAATTCCTTTTTCTTTTACATAGATATATAAATAAATGAAAGTTTAGACATTGGATATGAGAAAATTTATGCAAAATACATGAAAAAGTAATAATATAACATGGATTTATCATGTTTAGCATCATTATTTTTTGAAAATTCTAATAGTTATGAAGATTGTAACTTCAGATTGATATATACTGATGTTGGAAAAATGTTTATGTAAAACATGAAAATTTTTGTTTTCTGTTACGTATTTTTAGTTTGATTTTAACAGAATAACCACTTATACTACTAGACCATCAGTTAAATCATTATGAAGATTTATCCAAGATGTGTTATTTTATGTTCTGGAATACAGTTTGGTTCTTGTACTCCATATCTTACCAATGTGTGATGTGTCAAAATTTTAAGAACAAAGTATTCACAAATAATTCTCACATTAGTATTTGTGTGTGAATTGTATGACACTAATATTACATTAGCATTTGAAGAGAAGAAAGATGGAAAAAATCTAATTGCTGACAGAGGAGGAAATCAAAAATTCAAAAATGATGCAAATTATACTTGAGTTGCCTATCCAAGAATTAAACAATAATATACAAACTGAAATTGAAAGCATGACCAGGATAGGAAATGGAATATAATGGGAAACAGTATGAATCACCTGAGTCATACCATATTCAAGAAATGTTTGTATAAATTTACTATCAAAAGAAATTGTGGTGTGATGGATATAGAAAATTTAACAAGCATGTTTTTTCACTATGGTTTTAGTGCTTAAATGTCCAAACTTTAATTATATTATAGGTAATGATGGTAAGTAAACCCATTTCATACTTTTTTATTCATTAGTGATCAATAATCATGACATGACCTTTGTATATAATATAGTTCATTGTATATGAAAACAAGAGTTAAACTTTAGGTCGTCAAATAGATTTTAACTGATTACGTAAGACAGTTCAAAATTTAGTAGCATAGTGTATTGTATCTTTTTGACCTGTTAAAATAACAACATCTGCATTTTAAAATTTAATTCTTTCACCAAAATCTCTCTCTCTCTCTCTCTCTATGGGATTTATGTTCTAATTCATTTCAGTTTTATTTTCGTAGAATTTTTTCATAGAAAAATATTACCAAGGATTTTTTTTAATACATAAAATACTTCAAATGTATTGTGGATAAAAAGTTTTGATAGATAAATCAACAGGTAAGTTTACCCAAGTTTTTACAAACTTGTTGACAGAAATTTATAACTTTATTTTATATAGTTGTGGAATTTCAAATTTCCATAACATATAATAGTTTTGATTTATGTAAAACCAATTACATCTTACAGTATTTTTGTTAAGAAGATGCCAAAATAGTTTTACAATTCTTGTGTAAACTTGGATATTGATTTACATTAATTAGATTTCATTATCATTATCAAATATGACTCACTAGATATTTTATCTTATCCATATATTGAACCTGTATATCTTCTGTATTGTATTTAATTGAATGCCTATTAAATATTTGTTATTTCAGTTAACATAAGTTGTGTTTTCTTAGTATTTATTGTTAATTTATGTACTATACATACTGATAATTATTGTAAGACCTAACTTTATATAATACACTGATATTTATTTATCTAAATTTTGTTTTTCATTTATTGTGTTACAATTGTTAAATTTTCACCATCTATGAAATTGGCACCGACATGGCAATGGAGCAGTTTTGTCATGTGATGTGTGACATTGGTGAAAAAGGTCTCTAGCCAAAACACAAAGTGATTACATTAAGTTTATTTTATTTTATTACAAAACTGATATATTAGCATATTTATAGTTATATTTGTTTTAATACATATTGATTTTTATGATGATATTGATCTGTTATAAGAACAGTGTATTAGTTTGTTATGAAGTGGTTCTTTGTAGATTACCAGATTAATAAGATTATTAGAATGATTTTAGAGTAATCTACAAATCTTTAGTGACTTTTTTATAGATGATTATTAGAATTTGAAATTTAAATTTTATAAATAATTTTATTTCAAAAATGCAGTTGTCCATCTCACGTATGAAATTATATTGAAAGCAAACATAAAATTAAAATGTTAAAAATATTGTTTGAAATTTTTTTATTAATATTTTTATTGAGAATTCTTCATTACATATGAAATAATACCAAGTTTAAAGTATATAATTATAGCTCTTCAAAAATAAATTTCTTTATTTCAAAAAAATCTTTTTGTATTTAGTTCATGATTATAAAAAACTTAATTTAAGACCAGTAAAACACTTAGCAGGAAAACAATTAGCTACTTATATTTACAGATTTCAGTTTCAGTTAAAAATAGCAAAAATAATTAGGAAGCATTTGAATATTGTATTATCATGAAAATTAATTATTGTATTCTCTTATTAAAATGGTGTAATATTGTTTTACTTCTCAAAGAAATTTAATTTGCTTCTACAGTTCTGTCTAGTTGAAGTTTTTCTGAAAGTTTATTATTGTGTGTAATAGTTAAATGATGATTGAAGAAGAATTCTTGATGTTCCTTCACTAGAAAAAGATCAGTTTTAGCACTTTTATTATATTGGAATGCTATAATAGTAATTAAAATTACTGTATGGTACCATTAAAAAAAGTTTATGAAATTGTTTTAAATTAAGAATAATGTAATAAATCTTACATTTAATATAACAGAATCAAGTGATGGTTACTGGAATGTCTTCAGCTTTCATTTAGTTAGTTTATAGTGATGAGCATGACTATTATTGTTATGATTAAAATATAAATATGCGAGACATCCTTATTGTCCAACTTCATAATTTATTATTAGAGAATATTCTTAAATTTTTATTTAAAAAAATTATGGAAGCAAATATTTTTCAAAATTTCATCAATTTAAATAAATTAATATAGTAAGCTTAAATGTTTCATATAATTTCTTAAGTATAAGATCATTTCTTGTTTTATTAAAATTAAATTGTAATTATAATCTTAAGTTTTTTTGAAATTATATCTGTTTCAGTATAAGAAAAATAAGACTAATGTAACTGTTAAGTAAATGAATTAATGCTGGCAAGGATATAAATTGACATGTATTATTATTCTATTTTAGCTCTTTGGATGCAAATAAGAAAAACAAGCCAGCTTTTTTTTTATAGATATTAACACATTTGTGGTATAAAAATAACATCCTTCTCTGAGCATCATAAACAGAATAAAGAATAGACTTTAAGTACTTTATTGATGCTATTCTTAAAGACAAAATAACAAAAATCTTTTCCTTTTTAAATGTAAAAGCTAGTTTAGTTCATATGAAAGATACCAAGTGAGGATTTTTTTAGATGAAAAGTTTCTTTGGATTTTAGGCTGTTTTCTGTTATAAAGAGGAATAAAATTAGTTATGAATTTGTATAAGGGGAAAATCAAAAACTATGGAATACTTTTATAAAGTTATTATGATGAAATAGTTATCATTTCATTAATATATTGGATACTTTTTTTACCTTGATATTATTTTAATAATATCAAGGTAAAAAAGTCAAATGAGGATAAACATCAAATTTTTTTATTATGATAAATGTTTGTATTCATTCAGGGTTTAATCATTTTAGCATAAAAGATAAGAAAATATTTGTTTTTGAAATGTGATAATGATAATAGAAATGAAAAATTATTACTTGCCGGAATTGGAAATACAGTAGAGCATCGATTATCTGAATATCGATCAACCGAAACGTCAATTAACTGAAAGCTTTCCAGTCGGCAAATTTAAATTTCTGCTAGTGCTGTGGTGCTGCAATCTTTGGCTATGTCTTGGGCTACTCCAATATTATTTTTGTTGGTGTGTGTGTTTTAGCTGGCAGCACTGGCGTGACCATGAGAGAGTACTTAAGGACGTGCCAGGATTTGAACGAATTTCAACATGGGATAGGTTAATATATTTTTTTGTACATAATCTGTTATCTGAAAAATCGATTTTCCAAACAACCCCAGTCCCAGTTGATTGGATGGTTGATGCTCTACTGTAATATAATTAAATAACTTAAATTTATAATATTAAGTACTTCTGTGTTTTAAGTGGTCCAATATACAAATAGGTAAAGATTTAAGACTGAAATTAGTTTAGATGCTTTTAGTTACTATCAAAGTATCATGTTGGGCACAAAGTATAGTAAATATAAGCAACTGAATTAATTGCAGTCTTAAATCTTTACCTGTTTGAATATCAGAATTGGAATAAGGTACGATTACTTTCTATATTTGTGGTTTCATATTTGCAGTAGATTTGCAGAATACAGGGTCTTTCAAAAAGAATCCATTTTAAATTACTGTAATTATGTTAATTATTAGTGTACTATATATCAGAACACAGGAAAATGCTCCATGTTTCATATTCACCCATTATAATCTTCGATGTGTGTACCATATCATACAGCAGACATTTATCCGATAATCAAATTCTTTTTATACTCACTGCAGCATAACCATTGTTAGTTCTTCCATAGCAGCCACAATTAAATTCTTAAGATTCTTGAGCAATAGTAGCACTATACATGTCACATGTCACCATTAGACATATTCCCACAGGAAGAAATCACAGTATGTCAGGTCCAAGGACCTGGATATGGATTGTTGTTCAGGTCCGTGGGTGCCTGAACCATTGTTGAGAAAGCATGCAATTCAAAACATTTTAGACCTTCCTGTGAAAATAATGCAGAGTCCCATCTTGCTGAAAGATGTAGTTGTCAGAATCTTGATCCAGTTGAGGGAACAGCCAGTTTTGCAATCTATCTAGGTATAAGAACCCAGTAATTGTTGCTTCCTTGAAGAATGGTCTGTACACCTTTGTGGAGGAAATGGCACAGAAGATATTGAGTTTTGGTGAATCATGTTCATACTCAATTGTTGCATGAGTGGTTGCTGTGCATCATATTTGCATGTTATGGTAATTCACTTTTCCACTTAAAAGAAAAGTTGTGTCATTACCAAAAATGAAATGAAGTGAAAAGACATCATCTTCCATTTTCCCTTACATATCTGTGTAAAGGTTAGTTATCTGTCTTATCCTGAGCTTTAAGAGCCTGCAATAATTGAAGTTTGTAAGCTTTTATAATCAATAGCGCTTAACACAGAACTCTCCACATTGTCATTTGATATATGTTCAATTCATGACTACCTTTGTTTAGCAACCAGTGCGGACTCTGTCCATAAGACATTCTGATTCAATTCACATTTTCCTCTGATGTTCTGGAACATCCTGGACTTTCCCTTGTAAATGTACTTTTTCTCCTGTAACCATCAATATCACTGGAGATCGATGTTTATCTTACATGATGGATTACTTTGAAACAGTCTGTAAAACTCAAATGGCACATTGATGACTAATTTTAACTGCAGAACACAGAATGCCTTCTGTTGTAGAGCTGCCATTTTTGTTTATGGTACTGCCTAATAGCTGTAAATGAGAACACATTTGAATGCAAATGGTAAATGAAACTTGAACAGTTACTCTATTGATTGATATACATCATATACTTCTNGGACAACAACATAAGTAACTACCAAATCATTATGAATGACAGAAAATCGTACATGCCAATTGTATTGTAGATATTTGATGTAGCAATGAACAGTGGGAGTGATGATAAAATAATATGGATCTGCATTAGACACTTTAATCTTATGACAGAAATGGCTATGCCTTTGTGTTAAATATGGAAAAACACCCAGAGAGAATATACTAACAAGATAAGTGTTTATTATCAAGTTTATTTATTATTAAAGTTACTCTATTGATTGATATACATCATATACTTCTCAGGTAACTTCTCCAGGATACTTTCTCTAAGATGGAGGAATTGTTCACAAGCAAATATTTTAGCAATATAGACAAGGTCAAACAAACCATTAACAAGAATCATTGTACAGAAGGCAACTGGTATTGTGAAATGTGGAGAAAGTTAAAATGGTTGATTATTTTGAAGGTCTGTAAGTGATTTTACATTAATAATAATGGTTGTTTTCAAATGGTATACATTACCACTTAACTTTCATAGTTATTTAATATATTCTTTTTCCTCTACATTAAATTTTCCTTTTGTCTTTAAAATAGAAACTTTGTTGTGTGTTTTTAATTGGTATTAATTTTTAAAACTTATTTTTTTTATCTGTTTCAGTATATATAATAAAATTCTGATAACTGTGGCATTTATTTAATTTAAATATGATTGCTATGAAGTTAACTGAAAATATGCAAAGAATTATAAAGAATTTCAGTATAAAACAGAATAGTTAATTCCAGTCATCTGGAAATGTTGAAAGTGCTTAATATAATGGTGAATTCTGGAAGTTACTTCATTCACCAGTACAGTGTGTATTTCTATTAATAGGACTTATTAGAGAGGTTGAGGCGCACGTTTTAAACGTGTAAACGTGTACGTGTGACGTTCGGCGCCGCTTTTCCGTAAGCCTAAAAGTTTGACAATGGCGTTTGGATAGTCGGTGGAATCACGCTCGACATTTCAAACACCATTGTCAAACTTTTCGGCTTACGGGAAAGCAGCGCCGAACGTCACACGTACACGTTTACACGTTTAAAACGTGCGCCTCAACCTCTCTATTATACTGGCATATTATGCCAGTTTAATAAGTCTGGAAGTTACTATTGTTTTGCTTATTTCATTTATTTGGAATATAATCTTTTCAGATGTTTAATAGTGTCAAGAATAAATAATGAAATTCTGGCCTAATATGAGGAGACTGAGACAAGAAAATGTTTGATAGCCTTCTGTCTAATGCAGAATAGTTTTATTTGAATGCCTTTTCAGATCAAAAATGTAGAAATTACTTGTGACAAATTGGAGCCACATAATGAATTGCTAATCACTTCCATTTAAATTCCTTGAGCTGTTTATTATGGATTTTGCAACAGGAAATCATGCAGTGTCATGTAGAACAACTCCAACCATCAAAAAACCATGCATTTGTTTTATATGTCACAACAGAACATTTCACTAGTATTAAAGTAACATTCCACATTATCTGATCAACTGGAAGAAACTGAATGAACAGGGACTCGTGTTTATCAAAAAAGTCAGTATCACTTTGCCAGTTTTGTTTGTGCTTTAAATGTCTTTGTTAGTGGTGATGACATATGCTTCCACTTTACATGCTTGGTTTCCTAGTTGAAATGACAGAACCTGTAACAATATGATTAAGAAATTATCCTGCATATCATTCCAAATGCATCAAATTCATACTCAATTTGAATAAATTTTTTTGTTTGGCACTTGGGCATTGTGTATAATTTCTCTCTCAGATATTTATGTAATATTGCATGAATAGTTTCATGGCTGACACTGATTTCTATAGTGATAAAATTCTATAATGTGTTGGTTGGCTGGTACAAAGTGAAACATTCTTTCAAAACTTCAGTATGATGATGACATTCACTTGACCAGGATATACATCATCTTTCAGGCATTTTCATCCTTGATGAAAGTGTTTGCTTCATGTTTTTCACTCTTGAAACATTTATATAACTCCTGATGACTGTACAGAAGAATATTTAGGCAGTGATGATTCTGATTGACCCAGTTCTGATCAGTTGAAGGCAAATGTGCAGCACTGCTGAGTTTACTTAATTAATGATCAGTAGGAACAAGAAGTATCTGAGGACATAGAAAAATCTCAAATTAGAGACGTGTGTGAGAAGTGAAAGACAAGAAGAAAATAGAAAACAGGAAATTTATCTAAAGCAATATGTGATATTTGGTCTTATGCACTGTCATATCCTCTCTGCCGTAGAAGTGAGACATATTCTGTAGATTATTATTATTATTTTTATGTCACCTACTTTAATGAAATTTCTAACAGAAGAAACAGTTGCTTACACTGCTGCATGTAATAACTCTGACATTATAAACCAATGAATTGTATGTATTTTCTTAGCATAAGGTTGCCATTGAGAACAAATCACACAGGAACACTTTAGTGGAAAAAGGTTGGTTTATTGATAGGAAAGGATATGCATTTCGGGCTTAACGCCCCTCTTCAGTCCTATTATAACAGATTTATCAGCAGAAAATTATTACAGAGTTACAGATTTATCAATTGTATTGAAATATTTAGGATACGCGTACAAAGGTTTATACAATAAAACATAATTACCTGAGATTATAGTGACAGTAAAGATAACACAACTCGTGAGAAGACATAGGTCCGATTTTTTTCCACTAAGTGTTCCTGTGTGATTTGTTCTCAATGGCAACCTTATGCTAAGAAAATACATATAGTAAAGAGAACAGCAAGCAACAAGATCCAATGAATTGTATGTTTTCTTGGCGATATTTTATATTTCAGGGTGTAATTTTTTGCCTTGATAAAGATTGTATTACAAAGAATAAGATGATGATTGCAATAAACTTACTACTATCTCAGAGTATGAGACAAAATAAATTTTTTGACACATTTTGTTGAAAATGATGGTAGATGAAAATGATAGTAAACTTTGTTCTGTAATCAGTCTTTTGAGTTTATGAACAATTTGAACAAGCCATATTCATTGACAAATACATGATACCTTATTTTGGATGTCATGGATGCTAACTAGGGATTAGTTTACTGGTAAATTTGATTTTTTTTAAAAACATTGGTAATGTAATAATTTTGTGAATTTTTGTCTCAATGTCAAACAGTTAACTGCCATTTATTTGTTACTTTCATGTATATTTATATTTTTTATACTAAAGACGTGGAATGTCAAATGTTTTTGTTTAAATAACAACATACCACACCGGGATAAAGTTAATAACATACATGAAGCCAGTAACCGGTGCGAAATATACTATTAAACAAAGAACCAACATTTTCTAACTCCTTTCGAGTTCTTCATCAGGTTTTCCAATAGTTATTAAGTATCATATTAAAGCACTTTTGCTGGACAGTTTGAAAATGTATTTCTTTACCTGTAATGCCCAGATTGCACTAGTGTTTTTAATTCAAAAAATGGAACATGTTTATTTGGATGTGAGTGCTTGCACTGGTCACTTTTTAATCGTGGTAACTAAAAAATTGTAGCACATTCTATTTTTTAGATAACAGTAATGTTGCTTTTCAAAATAGAAGAGAATTCAATTAGACATAGTGCACTACCAATTTAGTTGTCAATTCACCTATGCAACTAAACAATCATTAGTGTGCTAATTTTCATATCTGAGCCAAAATTTAAAAAATTACTAGTAATTTATCAGTAAACTGGTACATTTTAAAAATTATCATTTTGCCGGTAATAAAAAAAATCAGTAAATTTGCAACTCCTATTGCAAATAGGTGGGCAAACCTTAAGATGAAAGGCAAACCAATAAGATTTGGATATAAAGCTTGGAAAGTGGCAACTAAATTGAACTAGTCTGACTTTTGATATAAATCAAGTGCAAAAGAAAGAAACTTCTATGCAACTAGCACTGTAGATAATTGAAATAATTGCACTGAAAAGTTCCCCTTACCGGAAATAAAAACAAGAAATAAAAAGATTGTGGTGAATATAATACCATGCCAAACCATAAGGACAATTGTTGCACTGAGATAAAAAGATAATCTGTCACATCAGCACTGTATCCTATTTCCTGTATACTACAATTTCCATTAACTGTACACTATACTAAATACATTATTTATGGGCGTTAACAAGGTTGCATGTACATCAATGATGCAATCGTGCAGATAGTGTGTCACTATTGTCAATCAGCAATGTGCAGAAATATTTCAACAAGTAAAAAAAAGATTTCTCAATTGCAAGATGAAAAATTTTAATGAACCAACAATATATTGTGAGCTGATACAAGAAATATCTGAGATGGTGTTGACCAAATGGACAACAACATAAGTAACTACCAAATCATTATGAATGACAGAAAATCGTACATGCCAATTGTATTGTAGATATTTGATGTAGCAATGAACAGTGGGAGTGATGATAAAATAATATGGATCTGCATTAGACACTTTAATCTTATGACAAAAATGGCTATGCCTTTGTGTTAAATATGGAAAAACACCCAGAGAGAATATACTAACAAGATAAGTGTTTATTATCAAGTTTATTTATTATTAACAAGATAAGTGTTTATTACATTCAAATAGAACAGCCAAAAAAGGTGTTGTGGCAACTGTGAAAATAAGACAGTTAAAATGTATGGTAGAATCTAATCTCTTTGCACAATAAATACCTTAAAGAATATTGTAAATAATGTTTTGTTTTCATAACTTTGATAACTGTCAATAAAAGATTGTGTAAGTTGTACTTTATATTTCTGTAACTTTGCCCAGTAGGTCATTTTGACCCTTTTCATGTTTTTATTAAATTGTATTGCTTTAAATGTTTTTTCGTATTTCACATTATGACTATTTAATAATGAAAATTTAAAAAGATTAAAGTATTACAAGGAAAAGAAAAGGCCAAAATGGATTAATAGCAGAAAAATATAAAAATTGAATGCTAAAAGTTTTATGGATAATTGATAATACATTTGACTCTATAATGACCTTCATTTAGCAGCTCACCATGATATAATGATCAACAGAATAGGTCTTGACTGTTCTCCTATAAACAATTGTTATTTTACATTCAATATAACTGTAAATGATTGAAACCTTATTAGTGACCTTTCAGAACATTTAAATTTAATCAACAGAGCTGAAAGTAAAAACAAATTGCTGTCTTAGATGAAAATTTCCCTTAAACAGTAAAAAAGTTTTGTAATCAAAATTACATTTATTGTACATAAAAATGCAATGTATGTGCAAGAAATATATTATAAATTTGTGTATTATATATATATATATAAAGATCCAATGAANCACACACACACACTGTATATTTACTGTATAAAGTATAAATATATAATTTTAATAATGTATTAAAGTATTAAATATAAAATAAAATAATTATGATATGTAGTTACTAAATGTTTACATTTGAAAGTTTCAGTTGAAAAGCCTTAACATTTACATAAATAGTGCAGACTGGGATTTTTTATTTGGTTTAATAAACTTTGTATTTGTTGTTATTTGATTGTCAAATCATATAAAATCATATATTTTAAAAATATATAATTGCAAGAATGTGTAATACCTATATAAATTATTATAGGGTGAAAAATTATCATTGTTTATATAAATTCAGAGTACATGCATATAAATTTGATATAAAATCTATTTTAACAGCTTTAAAACTAATAGAATTATATTTGATTCATTCATATTACTATTTACTTTTCATATATATCATATTTTGTGCAAAATTCATATCTGCTTATTATGGGTTAAGTTCTGATACAACTGATCTCCAAGCACTATTGTTTGCTGCTATATATAATAATGATCTTACAATATCTACATTTTTAATGCAGTTAATCCATTTTAATCTATCTTAACTTTTGTGTGTGTATATTTTAACTTCTTTACAATGATAGTTATAATACTATACTTTAAGGTGCATTCAAAAACTGCCATATGACAGCATTGAAGATTATTGATGCTTTATAATTGTAAACATGGTGAAAGTATATAATTGTGAATTATTGAATCTAAAACAAGAATTATATGCAATGCAAGACTTTGAAAAAAAAAGAATTAATAGAAATGTGAATATATGAGAATAATAAACAGACATTTTTGTGTTAAAATGAACATTATTGACTCCACTATTAAATTACCATTAAACACTTTTTCAGAGTCACTTCACATATTCCAAAATTCCAAGTGCTGTAGGTTAAGGATAAAACAAAACTGGAAAAGTATGTCAGCAACTCAAAAACACCTTTTCATTTCACGAACATCTAATGAACGGAAAAATGTCATTGGCTTTATTAACAGGCCATTGTCAGGTCTACAACTAAATTAGAACGTTTCTGTGACATATTCAAATGTATGAATGTTCTTCCAAAATGAATTTACAGATATTTCTGGAGATATTTATAGCAGAAAATGGGATGACTGCTTTAACTACAAGGATGATGATTCCTTGTCTTATGCTTGGAAATCTTTGTATATTGTCCCTTACGGCAGCCTAGTGAATAGGAAAAGAAGGGCTTTATGTAATGAAAGGCACTCCTTTGAGTGGGGGCTTTGTTTACGCCACTTGTTTAAATGTGCCATATGTACAGCTTAATATAGTAGACATCTGTTTATTTATCTGGTTATATGGTTTGTATATTTTTCTGTACTGTTTGTATTTTTATTTCTGTCTTTTGTTTTATTCACATTGTATAATGTGATAAGTTTTGGAATTACTTTGAAAATTTTTAAATCAATTCATTTTGGAATTATACTGCAAAAATAAACCATTTATACTTTAGAACAAGAGTAAATATGAATGGTTTGTTTTTCCCGTATTTTCTACTGTTCGAGTTTTTGAGTTATGTTAGTCATTTTGGAACATTCAAACATTTGTCATAGAAACATAATAATTTACTTGTAGACCTCATGAAGATCTATTAATAAGGCTGAAAAGAATTGATGAAATGAAAAGATGTTTGTGAATTGCTTGTAGGTTTTCAAATTCCATCTTTAGGGACAAAAAGTTAATAGTGATGTCAAAAATTACACTTTCAATTTAACATGACCATATCAGGCCAAACACACCTCCTTCTGTGTGTACAGTTTAAATTGCCTGCTTTTATAATTTCTCAGGATGATGATTGAATGGACTGATATCATATTCATCTGAAAGTGTAATTTTTATTGTATACTGATTAAATCTTTAGTGGATAGGTTGTGGAAATTCAAAAGCATTTGGAAACTTTGAATAATAATGATTTAAACTCTGAAAAAGCAATTAATAAATATTAAATGTTTTATTTAATTTCTTTTACTGTAAACTAAAGTCTAAAGTAAACTTGAATGAACATTAAACTTTTAAATGTTATTTTTTCTAAATTGATAAAAATTGAAAACTATACTTGAAATACATAAATATGAGATGGAATATTGTTTTAAAAATGCAACAATAATGTTAAGGCTATAAATTTTTTGGTAGCTTTAACAATATTATCTCCTTTTTAAAACACGTTTCAACTTTAAAATGGGCTGTGAGGAGTCTAAGCCTCCTAAACCAGTATAATAATCTTACTTTAGTGCAGTAATGCCCATATCCAGTATACATTATGCTTTCACTTTAATCATGTTAACTTAGGCTACTGTTAGTTTTTTACAGGAAGACTGTAGCTAGCTAGAAAAAAAATACTAGTCATTTGTCACAACCTTGTTCTCTGTGTTGTGTCTGTGTTAATTTTGTTTTCTTTGTGCATCAAACCCTTATCCCTTGCATTATCAAATAATATAAACCTATTTTTAACAGATAAAATTAATAATCACTCAAACCAGGCTTGGAATAGTGAGATTTAATATAAACATCTTTGAAACAGCATTAAGCCCAAATTCATTAAATGAGTTATTCAAAGTTTGTGTCTTTGGAAAAATTTTATAAAATGTACTTGACTTGGTACATCAGGTTTTTCATATGAAACCTTATTGATACAATAATGTGGCTAACAGAGGGTTAGGCAGTTAAATTTAGTTAACGACCTCACTATGTATTCATCTGCTTATTGACTAGCCATGCATGATTTAGTACATTAATTTGTTTTAGTATTTTTATGATTTACTATGTTTATATTAACATTGACAAAAAGGTTACTTTTATTTGGGAGACATTATTTATTGAAAGATTGAAACACTAATAAATCTACATTGGGTGATCTCCCAAGAATTTGGGTATCACTTTTTAAAAGTTTGGGTGTTTAATTAATATTGTGTGGCCATGGCATTACCCATTTGCTGTAATTCTAAATTTGCTAACCGCATGTAAATATTTATATCATCATTGTATCTAATCTTATTGTTATTTCATACTAATTTATCTCTATGCACAATCTGTTCTCATGTCTATGTTAGTTTAAATTTAACTTTTCTAAATTGAATTCCATTTTGAATATTTAATGTTGCTTTTGAAAATTGTATTCCATTTGCAAATATTTAATGTTGCTTTTGAAAATTGTATTCCATTTGCAAATATTTAATGTTCCATTTTTTTAAAATTTATCATAATGCTCCAAAGTTATGTTCTTTACCTGAAGATGTCATTAATAAAATGCCAAAAATTCTGTATTGTTGATCTTCATGTTTAGTTCTTATAGTATAATAACTGTTTAATGCCAATAGACAGTAGTACTTGTTTTAATGGATTTATATCAAGTGTGTATTTTTCTTTCTGCTTGGTTTAATTTTATTTTTAAACTTTATTTGATGTGTGGATTTGTAGCATTTGAAATCAGATGTTTGATGTGCAAGTATTTTAAAATGCATTTAAAATGTCTGTCATCCTAAAAATATCTCCTCCTGAAGAAGACATTTTTGCAAATGTTGAAAATGTTAGAGCTTTAATTTTACAATATATAAATACTAGAAGCAAGCACATCTGTATTATTATTCTATTTTTACTGATTATTTCCATTCAAAATGCAAATAATCTGTAGAATTAAAAGTAATAAAAATGTGCATATATGAAATTTTTATTGCAAACTTACAGTAATTATTAATCATTTTAATGTACTCAATATGTAAGTAAAATTGAATAACTAAAACAACTTCGGTAAATAGCAGAATACTTCTAAGTTTTTTTACAATTAAAAAACGGCATAAATATATCTTAGAAATGTGTGAATGAACTGTATTGGTAAAGTATATTGTAGTGTTTAAATTATATACTGACTCATCTTCTATTCATATCTACAGTTGAGTTTGATCTAAGAAGTATTTTTGTCAGATGACATTATCTGAATGAGGGCAATATCCAAAAGAAAACAATTGTTATTGTAAATTGTAATCTTCAACTGATAGCTAACAATAAATAATTCACACTTTATAAACCAGTTAAAAGTTCTATTACAGAGTAACATTTTAAACTAGTTGCAAAGCTATTATCAGATTTTGGAACATAAAATTTAAATACAATAGAACAAAAGATTAGACGAATAAAACACTAAATATGTTTAAATAAATGAACTAATGCAAAATATTAATTATGAATAATGTAAAGATGTAATAATGTAAAAATAACTGTATGAAATAACAATAAACGTAAATATTTATTTTTTTCGTAGAGAGTATTAAAATATTAATTTATGAAGTGTTTCCAGTATTTTCAAGCATTTGGTATGGATTCAATGCTTGGGCAGTTCTTTTTTGTTTCTAAATTTGACAATTAATTCAATGTAATGTTTATCTTTGTCTGATCAATAATTTTGTTTTAAAAATAACATTAGTGTTTGATGTTCTTGACAATAAAAATATCTAGAATTTTGTATGCTCTTTTTGGCAAAAGTAGATATATGTAAAAAAAGAAGTTTCTGAAAAATATTGGAAAAATCATATAATTTAATCTCTTATAAACGCAACTGTTTCAGGCCAAACAAACTTGCTGAAATTACCAGGCTACTTTTGGCCTACATTAATAATTTATTATTAATGTATCCCTGTAATGGCTAAATCAATTAAAATTGGGTTGAGTTGTTTTTATATTTATATGCACAGTTGTTCCATTTTGAGTATTGGTGGTATCTATTACATTTGAAAAAATTTCTTCAAAAAAACTGATAGTAACACAAACATGACAGACCTAAAGTAAAAAAATTATGCTATTATTTCCTTTATCTTTTCTAACATTATTCATAAGTTTTACAAAATAAAAAGTTTTCAGGAAAAAATTATTTTGTAATCAAGGTGTTTTGAAATTTAGTAATACTTGTGAAAGCCAAAATTGCAGGATATCATTGCAGTTCTTTTTTCAAAGGTTGTTTTTCCCTCTGTTCTTTTGTAAGATTACACTATTTTTTATTTTATCTATCATAACTTATTCCTTTATTCTCTTTACAGTGCTATATTCAGTGTTGGGTTGTTTTCTTAATATCTGTTAAAGAAACAAAAACAAAAAAACAAAAAAGCTTGACTACTATGCTGTCCTCTGTCTGGATATATTCTGTTTCAGTAAATTCTAGATATAATATTTTACAATTTTTCTTCTCCAGTTTTAAATGTATTAAACTTCATAAGACGTTTCTTCTTTTAGATATGCAAAGAAAACATGGAAAACTCCATGCTGCTAGTATGTTGATAATGTCCAAACTCATTAATGGTTGTATGCTGAAAGTCGGAGTTTAGCAATTTTATTCACTCACTCCACTGAGGGGGCTGATTTACATGGATTGCATGCATAAATAATCAGAAAAAAAGAAAGATTTAACTTTTCCTCATCTTTAGTTACTATTTTTGTTTGTTTTTTAGAAATTGAACTATTTGATCACGGGTTCCCAACCTATGGGTCGCGACGGGTTTTCTGTGGGGTTGCCAACTTATGCAGTAAACTAAAAAAAATTTTCACTATAATGCAATATTTATTTTTAATGGTGTCTTGAAGTTTGAATAATTTCATATATTTTCTAAAAATTAAAATAAGTGTAATCTGGGTACGCTATTATGTCACAGTTGGTTGAAACATGTGTTAAGAGATTTGAGAGGAATAAATTAAATGTTGAGAATGACATGAGGTTGGCGTTAACAAAATTTCATCCGCGAATTTTGAGGCTGGTTAATAACATTCAATTTCAACCATTGCATTAAATTAATTACTAAACATAATTTAAAATAAAATTATACTAAAAAACTAATTTCATTGTTTTTTTAATTACCTTATTAAAAATGCCTTTTTCAATTGTATCGGGGTCTCGGGTCACTTGGCTTTTATAAAAAGGGGTCGCCACCCGAAAAAGGTTGGGAACCGTTGTATTTGATCATACAAAAGTGGCTATGTTCAGAACAGAACATAGCCACTTTTGTATGATCAAATAGTTCAACTTCTAAAACACTGTTCTGTTCACAAGACCTACTATTTAAATAAAATTTAAGTTACTTTTTAACTAGAAATAAAATAATTGTTATTAACAAATCTCTTAATTTAAAGTAAGGTAACAGTTGCTTAAAAATAATTTTTCATGTACTTCACAAATGCATTTTATGTAAGTGTCAAAATGATCTGTTGTGGCATTTAAGATAAGTTATTTTTTTGGTCTTTCCAAGTGTTAATAAAGTTTCCTGTTGCTATTCTTTTATATTCTTTTCTTTTTTTGTTTTTGTATCTGTTTTTAGTCTTTTTCTTCAACTTTGATTTGTTTAGCCTGTGTTATGCCTATTATATTGTATTTATTTTGTTGTTCAAATCCATAAATTTTTCTAGTTCATTAACACATTAATCACCATGTGTTGCAAATATGCAATTTACCCAGGTTGTATGTGGCATTTTTGCAATACATGCTATACATTGAAATAGTCTGTGTTTCTTCAGAGCAACAAGCTGGCCACATAAACATAATGGAAATAGTTAAAGCATGGCCTGTGGTAATGAAAATTGCACTTGGCCCAGTAAATTTTTTTAATGATAGATTGCTAATAGAAATTTAATTTTTTTCATCTTAGTCTTCATTTAGTGAACAAAAACAGTAAGTTTATTATTTTAGTGATTATTCTATTTTGACTTAGATTTGTATCTGTCCCTTTATGCAATCTTGAATGTATGCATTTATAAAGGAAAAGTTCTGCTGAATTTAGAATCTGATGAGCATAAAAGACGAAATAACATGATCAGAAAAAAAATCATTCAGGCCACTTGTTGCAATTCTGCAATACACCTAAATAGCCATATCAAAGCTTTCATTGACTGAAAACTTACATTTAAGCAAATTCATATTTTTAGCATAACTGATGGATAAAAACATGAGATGGTGAGATGAGAAAACTTTTAGCTTGTAGTTTTTCTCTCAGTGCATTATGGTATTATTGTAAAAAGGACTAAACTATTTTTAAATCATTTTCTTAAATGATAGAATAATTTGGTTATTGTTTTGTTTAGCAATTAACATAATGGTAGTTTTTACAAGGGTAATCTTTTATAAAAGCAAAATTGTAGAGATTACAAAACACTGAAATTTTAAGTTTTCAAAATGGGAGTTATAGGATATAAGAAAAGTTTGTTGGACTTTTAAATTTTTCATGTGAGAGTACATTTATAAGTTCTTTCAATATTTTATTGTTTGTTTCAAACATATTGTTAGAATAAAGAAAAATATAGAGACTATATCTAGAAAATTAATGCAAAATCAAAAATAAAACTTTGTTATTGCAATAATTTCTTTAAGAAAACATTATCTAGATAAAAGATGAAATCAATTGTTATGTAGTTTTGAAATTAAATTTTCAGTCTATATCGTTCAATATCAAATTGTGATTTTTGTTGCATGCACAAATACTATCGCATCAAGAACCAGAATCATTAATAAAAACAAATGTTTTTAATGATTCTGAGATCAAAAACACACCAAGATAGGACCAAATTAAATAATACGACTGGCTATTGACAGAGGGTAATGGTTTATTTTTATGTTCAATGATAAAAACAAAGTAAATTCATTCTTCTTTCATTAATAGATTTATGTGATGATTATAACAAGACATTACATTCATTGTGTGGATTGAATGCTTTTCTTATGAGGCACTTATTTTATTATGCAAGTTTGCAATTTTTTGAAGAAGTATACTTCTGAAAGAAAAAAAAAATACAATTTGTAATACATTTTTTTGATGATGGTTGGTTGTATTCTTTGTTAACCAAATAATTTTTGTCTGAATGCTTGCTTGATTTTTTTTAATTATTTATAGCAATTATATTAAATATATATCACAATGCTATATAATATTCACTTTAATGGGAAAAATACTTCAATAAACTAATGAAAAATCACCATTGCAGATCTAATCATGGCTTTATTGGCATTGGCTCATTGCAATGATATTTTCTCTTGTACCTTGATTGTTTTGGTTTCCATTTAAAAAAAAAAAACTGTTTTTATTTGTTTGCTATATAAAATTAGAAAATTTTTCTTTGTAAATAAGTAATGATTAGCATAGTTGTTTTTAACCAGTGTACTGTAAAATAGTGCTTAGCAGTATTATAAAACTTGTGTATTACTGTAAGTATTCAATAACTACATTGATATAAGTACTGGAAGAAAAAAATTATCATGTTCGGGTGACACTATTAGGAAAGTTTGAGAAAAACTGGCTTAGCACAAGATGGTATCTAACCTTTTATCTTTAGAGAAATTATATTATTTATCAAATTTATCAATATTTAAATCATTTATTAAATTAGCTTTATGATAGTCTGTTGTTTAGTTTTTGTTGTTGAGTACTATAATAAATTCAAGCTGTTTGAAAATATTAGTAATGTCTTTTACTTTCAAAACATGGAAATTAATTATTACCACCACAATCATATTATATTAATTTATTTATATATTCTTTTGGCTACATTTTATGGGATAAAATTTCAGGTAAAAATTTAATGATAATACATTTACTACCTTGGAAAAATTATCTGTTGTATTTGGAGTCTGAGTTTGAATCTGAATTGATTCTCAGGAATTTTTCACAGATGATTAGATCTAGATTGTATTAGGTCCTGTTCTTCACTACTTAAGATTGCCTCTTTATATAGGTCAAAACCTGTGAGAAGAGCACAATAAAAGATATCACAGGAAAAAATGTAGTTAGTTCTTTTTGTATGGATACATAAAAGCATTATGTATATTTTGTTTTGTTACAAGTTTATTGTTATATAAAATTAAGGAGAGAGCTGATTCTGAAATTTGAGAAATAATTGTTATAGGTTATTCATTTTTTCAGCAAGGAAAAATTTGGGATAGAACTGAGTCACTGTATTTTGAAAGATGTAATATTGCTATTGTAACTGTGGTGCATTGCTGTGATTTGGTAACTATCAAATGTTCTTAGTGTGAAATGTCTGTGACATCTTATGTTCTGTTGATCTAATATAGGGGTTGCCAAACTTTTCTGATCATTGACCCTTTGCAAATTTTCAAAACCTCACATTGACCCCCACCAAAAAGTTTGTATTAGAAGCAAAAAAAACCTTTTACTACATTAATACATTTCTTTTAATTTTACATTTTTTTACGTTTATTGTATATATGTTGTTAATTTTTGTAACTGACAATCAATGAGCTGGGTAAGCTTGATGATCTTTAGCAAGATTAGCAATATTTCATTCAAAATTTGTAAGTTTTAGTCTTAAATTGCCTGGAAGTTTCACATTCAACTTATTTCTCTGTTTGGTTATTTTAAGATGGAATTATCATGGCTGAAACCAGCTTCAACCATATATGAACTTGGAAATGCCAGCAAAAAAAGATTTACCTTATCATGAAGTTCTGTGTATTTTTGTGTTTTATTTATATTTGCCCAGAAATTGCTCAAATTTAAATTTTTAAAAAGTGTTTTTGCCTCAAGGTCAGTTAATAATTCAGTAAGTTCATCTTGCAAGTTGATGCCGACTTTCGATTTGAGCAGAGAATGGCACCATAATCCATTCTGGGATATCAATATTTTCTAAATCTGAAAAATACTGTGCAATTAAATTCATTGAAACAATATTCAAAAATATAACATATATGGTTATATTTGTGATTTTTAGTTTCAATTTTTCCATCGACCACTTTGGCAACTCCTGATTTAATATATATATATATATATAAACAGCCCAACATAGTATCAAAAAGATTTGAGTAATAATTCTCTTTAATTTTATTATATTACATACAAGTAACCCTTGATATATGTGATTGATTTCACAAGTATACTTCATGTCAAAATTGCACATGTTGAAGTTAACAGTTAATGGGAAATAAATTAATTGATAAATTAGATTATTAATAATTCATCTGAGATCATAACTTTTACATTCATATACACTTAGGTGGAGTAAAAACTTGGAAAATGAAGAAATCAAATTTTAAAATGTTTATTGCAGAATTATTAACAAAGTGCAGTATAATTGAACAAAAACTGAAACAACAGAAAATAACAATAAAGATGTATTATAGAGTTAGACAAACCAATAAAGTAGACCATAAAAAGAAAACTGAAGTAAAAAATTTTAAAAATTAAGCAAAATATTTATCAAGGATGGGATGGCTTGCACAATTAATACCTTTCTTCCCCTTTGTAACATTTCATGAAAAATGGCAGAATTAAAACAGAAATTACACAAAATGTGAAAATAAAGATTAAATTATCCAAATAAGAGCACTGCGCTAGGTAAATTAAAGTTACTTTTTCATACTAAGTAACAATGAGCAGAAATAGCAATATGGAATCAGTTCTAAGCTTTGTCAAGATGACAACAGTAAACTTCCCTCAGAACAGATTCACATCAGCTGAAATCTGCACTGATCAAAACTGTATACAGTGGAATCTTGCTTAACGAGCGCCTTGCATAATGAGCAAAACAAATTGTAAAAAAAATGACTCCCTTAACGAGTGATGTTTCGCATAACAAGTGATGAAGAGGGGAATCCCAGATTGTGCGCATGGTCCAATATTAGCACTTGTTCCACTAGTAACTTAGTATTGCTCGTGATCACACATTTTTCCAAACTTGTGTTCACACATATTACATTGACAATCATAGCTCGTTATATAATAAACACACCAAACGATATGCCAAATTCTTGGGCTATGTAAAGGCTATAATTAAATATTATAAATTGATTAATTTGACTAGAGGTAGGCAGTTATGTTGCCATCTTGTATTAAATTTAATGACCAACTCCAAATTAAATTTTTAAAATGTCTAAATTATAAATTAATTACTTATAATTATTAAATTTAATATGAGATTGCAGCATAACTGTCTACCTCCAGTCAAATTAATTAATTTCTAATATTTAATTATAGCCTTTGCATAGCCCAAGAATTTGGCATCTTTATCAGACATATTATCTGTAATTTTTTTTCTTCCTGCAAATCAAATTTGCATTCCAGGTTGGTTATTCTGTGCTAAAAGAAAAGATGATGGTGATTCATGCTCCTTAACAATGTATATTGTATAATTTTCTTTGAATAAATGTTATATATAAAATATTTGAGTATTTTTTTTTCAGCATGGAATGCATTATCATATTTTACATTAATTTATATGGGAAAAATTGTTTTGCTTAATGAGTGTTTCTCATTATGAGTAAGATTCTGGAATGAATTATGCTCATTAAGCGAGGTTTCACTATATATCACGAGTTATTTATAATGCAAAATCTGAAACATTGTTTGTTCTGAGCATTTCGGGTAGGGATACTCAACTCGTATTTATAAATATCACAAAAGAAAATACATTATAATGTTGTTTTTACAGAAATACAATTTTTGAGTTTATCATCATAAGGAACAGTTACAAATTAGTTTTGTTTCTATTCTAAGTAACAAAACACTTAAGTACAAACAAAAATAGCTTATATGATTTTGTAAAAAAAATTCTTTTATTTGCTGACTATTTTTAGAATATTCTTTTGTATTCAACACTTCTCACAGATTTTTTTTGTTTTATAAAGCTAATTCTTTGTTTAACAAATATAATTTAAAATTATATTGAATTATTGCTATTCATAACAGTATTTCAGAAATATTTAAATCTCTTATTTGCATATCAGAATTTGTTATATAATTTATGTATAATTTTTAAGTTATATGCGTAGTAGTAGTAGTAGTAGTAGTTTACCTTTTTTTACCAGATAAAATTAAAACATCGGAAAAAGTAAAAAAAATTAGATCTTGATTCTGTCAATGAAATAGGTGTTTTTTTTGTAATTCTGAAGTTGGAAGAAACAATTCTCTTAATTTATAATTATCAGTACATTAATCATGCATATAGTTCTTTGCAAGCTTTTGATAAAAAATAAAATCATTGGAGATAACATTACTTTGACTTCATATTTAAGCAATAAATAAGTAAAATAATTTACTATATTCAAGTTAATAAATTGTTGTTTATATTTAAAATTTTATTTTATTAGTATTGTAAAAATACATAATGACATTTATTTTTGTCATATGTCTTGTTGTTTATTTATTTATTTTTCTGTTGTAATGCCATTTTTATGAATTTTTGATATTTGTATAACAACATTTTCTTCCTNTAATGATTCAAAATTCTTTACTGTTTGCAAAGTTAATTTTTTTTTTTTTGTTAACATTTAACATCTAAAATATTTCTTATATTTAACAACTTCATACATGCAGTGAACACAATATTGTTTTGAAATTTGTTTATCAATTATTAAGTTAATTTCATGAGCTTTAATTTTCATTCTTATTTGCTTAATTGTAAATAAAATAAATTTTCGTTTCATAAGATTAGTTCAGCATCCATTGGAGAAGATGAAGTCACTAGATGTGAATGTTGGTTGAAATCAACTGACATTTTTGTTGCTCACAAGATTTTGAAATATCAAACATGAATTGATGTTTGATCTTTCTGATATTGGATTATTTGTGAAAGAGCATAATGGCATCTTGTACAATTCCATCTAAGTTGCCTTCATCAAACAAATGTTCATTTGAACCTTCAGACAAGAATTCAAGCAATACGTTGAAGCGCCATCCAAAAACAGAACTCAATAAGAATGATCTTCTACATTTGTTGAGTGTATTAGAAGGTGAATTGCAAGCACGAGAAATAGTAATAGCGGTTCTTAAGGCTGAGAAGATAAAACAACCGCTTTATCCTTGCAAGAGAACAAATGCAAGTAGTGATCCTTGGGCAGCTCTTCATAGAGATGTATTTGGTGCTTTTGATGCAATACTAGATGAGGTAACAGTAAAAACATTATATAATATGCAGTTACAACAATTAGAAAATTTTATTCTACAACAGCAGAAAGCACGGGAAAAATTACAGAAACAATTGAGAAGTGGAGAAGAAAGATTTGAAAAACTTGTTGTTGAATTAGAAGATGAAAAATGTAAGCATGCACAAGATACAGCTCAAGGAGATGATGTTACTTATAATTTTCATTTCATAAGTATGTGTAGTTTTTTTTATGTTCATATTTGATTTAAAATGCTTACTAAAACAACAAGCAAAAAAATGAATTTTTACATACTTGTAACATTATACAGAAAAATTAATCAATCAATTTTGTGGTTTGATAGTTAATTTTTTCCTATTATTTAATTATTATGTAAGGTTTATACATGTATTAAATAATTCTTTCAAATATGAATATTTTAAAATTAAACTTTTCTTCTCTCAACAAAAGATTTGATAAAATAAATAAATTAAATATTTAATGATGATATAATTTAAAAAGATTTATTTGAGAGAGAGAGAGCATTTCTGTTTATATAATATTGTCTTCAATCATTTTTTAAATAGAATGAAAAAGTACAAATAGTTTTAATTTTTAAAAGTTTAAGTATGTTTGAACTCTCACAATTTTTGTGTTTATTTTTAATTTTATATACTGAACTACTAAAGGTTTTTATAAGCAAAATGCAAAACTAATCTCTTCTAAGTAAATCTTGTAAAATAATTATATTATTAAACATGTATTTAAATTTAATTTTATTTATCCTTTAAATATATTTGATAATTATCTTATTTGAAGAAGTCTATAATTTAGATAGTCTATACAGATAAGATAAATATTTTTGAGACATTTGATTCCATTTTATCTTATGTAAGAAAAATGAGAAAAAAAATTGACTTATTCACTTTTATGAAATCAATTATTTACTAAGGTTAAAGAATTTTTTGAATTTTAACATCTTTGTCTTTACATCCAAACTGAACAGAATAGAATACAACATTTGGAATAAGAGGCAATTGTTAATCAACACACTAGAACCTTTTTATATCTCAGTAAGAACAAATTTTAGTTAAAACTAATGTTTTCGACCATAATCAGACCTTAAATAAAATTAAAAAATATTGTTTTGAGGAAAATTTGGATATTTAGAAAAATCCTAAGAAAGTATTGATATATGTATCTTTTCTTGTTAGCAGCATGATAGAACTGAAAAATAAAATTGTTTATTAAATTAGTAATTGACAATCTTTGTTTGGAGTTTTCACGCTGGATATTGGTTAAGAAGTAAGCATATTTGTTTTATATGACCCGGTGTGGGAGAAATCCTTGGTAATTTAGTAATAGTTTTTATAATGGTAATTTATTAATATACAGTCAACACACCTTAATATTGAGAACACACATTTATTCAGCTAAACAAAAGTTTTCAACCCATTTCATGGGCCATCATCAGGTTAAAGACATTGATTCGAACGTCTTTAACCTGACGATGGCCCATGAAATGGGTTGAAAACGTTTGTTTAGCTGAATAAATGTGTGTTCTCAGTATTAAAGTGTGTTGACTGTATGTTGTTAAAGAATCTGGGTGAGAATAGGGGTAATTTATTATTTTATGTGAAAATAGTTCCTATATGACAAGGAAGACTGACTAGTCTTTTCATTCTCATGGCAACATTTTTTTTTAATGTAAATCATAGTCTGAGTAATTGTTCTTTATTCTGATGTTATATTCAATTTCTGTATTTATTTGCATTTGAAAATGAGATGTTAAAGTTACAAAAAACCAGCAATCTGCCATATTATGGGACTATAATAATAAGGCTTAGTTAATAATTAGATACAAAGTAATTTGTCTAGAGGTAAGCAGTTAGGCATCTTGTGAAAAATTTAATAATTATAATAAATTAATTTAGAATTTTTAGAAATTTCAAAAAATTTTAATCCTAATAAATAAGTGGACTCCTGAAAATGAATAAGCAATTTTCTCATTATTTTTAGTTAATTAAAATAATTTTAATCCCTAAGATGTTAAAATATAGTTTTTCTACTTGTTATTTGTACTAAATGATGAATTATTATTTTTAATATATTTCAATTTAAAATTTGTTATTAGTGATTCTTTAATATAATATCTAAAGATGGTTTTTCTTGGGTGAAATCTCCAAAGAAATTTGAGATATAGTCTATTTATGAAGTAGTCATTTATTTGATATGTAATTGATATGATTTACAGAGGCTAATGCTTAAGAATTACACAAATGATTCTCATTTGCATAATTGCTCAATTTAAAAAATATGATTATATTTGTGAAATAAGTAATTTTTCTTTGTATTGAATTAAAGAAATAATCAAGCTGTTTACAGGCTACGTCAATTAACTTTCTTAGTTATGCAAAAAATGGAAAATAGTATATATTTGGAATAATCATTATTATTTTAAATGTTATTAGATAAAAGCTACACTTGTAATAATACATTCTACAATGTTTATTTAAATTTAAAGAAAAGAATGTATATTATTTTTATCAATACTTTTTGTGTTGTGGAGTTAATTGATATAGCAAATGAGTGAGTTAATTAATAATTACATATGTTTATGAAGCAAATGAATAATTGACTTTGATTCATATGATAGTAAATTTCCATTAGTTTGTATTACTTTAACAGAGACAATTTTATGTAATTATTATTAAGTTAATTTAACTTAACTAAAAATATGTATTTTTTTTATATTTTAGTATCAAATGGTCCAAAGGATATGGTGAAGGATGATGAATTTGATTCTTGGAGAAACCAACCCCATCCTGTAAGAAAATCTTAAAAATTTATGAATTATATTTATAATAGAAAAATATATGTTGTGATTTATTTATTAGATTTGACTATAATTATTGTTTATATTCTTGCTCAAGACTCATGAAAAATTATTATTATGTATATTGTATATTTGTAATTCGTAAAGATTTTTTTTTTAAATTTAAATTATTGAATTTTTACAGGAAGATTGATTTCCTTTTTGTATCTTAAAAAAACTTCAACCACATTACAGATATCATTATTTTATCTTTATATTAAAAAATATGTGGTATTTTTTTTAAGTTTGAAAGTATTTAAAAAGTTTTTTAAAATAAACATTGAAAAATTAGTTATTTAAGTTACATTACATTTAATTACATTAAGAAGTTATTTCCATTGATCTTAGCACACACAGGTCTGCTTTCTTGGAGAAAAATAAAATGAAGTTTCTTAACTCAAGTAATTTTATATTTGGCCTCTCAGTCCATCATCAGGAATACAAAATTATTGTTAAACTTTTTGTACTCATAATGTGATGAATTGAAAGCATGAAAATATTTTGTATTATGAGAGGGATTTTTATTTTGTCTCCAAGAAAGCAGAGAAGTAAGTGTACATAATTGCATTTACATAAATTTAAAAACATAATTTCAAATTTTTTGTGAACTGTTTGATGTCTAACTTGCATCTTAACAAAAAAAATATAAAATTTAGGATTTAATAAAGAAAAAGAAATAGTGATTTATTTCTCAAAAATATTGTTTTGAGCAAACTTTGGATATTTAGAAAAATCCTTAGAAAGTATTGATGTATGTATCTTTTCTTTTTAGCAACATGATAGAATTGAAAAAGAAAATTGTTTATTTAGTAATAGTTTATATAATGGTAATTTATTATTTTATGTGAAATAGTTCCTATATGACAAGGAAGACTAACTAGTCTCTTCATTCTCATGGTAATGTTTTTATCCACTTTTTTTTTTAAATGTAAACTGCATTCTTATTATAAATCATGCGTTTGCTGTAAAAAGTGATTATTTATATCAATATATAATTTATATTAATACTAATGCTTAATTTTTTCAAATTTTCTAAAAATGAAAATTGATTAAAATTGAGAATTACAAAAAGGGCTGTAGTCTAATTTGCTATATTTGTTTTTCTACATAATAAAATTTTTTGATGCTTCAAAACAACACACAATATTCTGAATAAGGGCAACTGTGCTTTTATTGGAAGATTAAATCCTATTTTTCAAAACTTCCAGGTGATGTGCAAGGACACAAATCCAAGATATGGGATGTGTAGGTTTATGAAAATGAGATCCCTTTTCTATGCTTCTAATGTTGGGGTAGAAAGATATACACATACAGATGTATAACTGATACATGCTAAAATTTAAATGGTACATTATGTTCTAATTAGAACATATTAATGATAAATTTAAGACTGTATATCAATGTTCTAAAATTTGTTCTCGGCCTGTAGATGACATTCTATAAATGTTGAAAATACTAATTATTTCTGTATTTTAATTACTGACGCTCCTTTGAAGGTTGGTTTCAGTAGTAATGCATTTTAGTAGGTTACAACCCACTAAGGCTGCAAGTAATTCTAGCCAGGGTAAGGTAATCCTTTTGATGGGGGCTAGATGAGCTTTGCTGCAGAGAAGACATGTAGAGGTGCCTGATGGAAGATTGGTACAAACGCTAGTATCACAGAAGACATGAATTCTTGCTAAATGTAGGTTTAGACTTGTTTTAATCCATCTTGGTATAGACACAAATGACAAGTGTTGTAGGTCTTCTAGCCACTGTTTCCAACAAGTTGAGATATCTGCTGGCAAGACTTCATCCCATTGGAGTCCTCAGAGCCAAGTGTCTTGAAAAACGATTATTTCCTGTAATATAGATAGGTGCAAAAAAAATATAGATAGGTCATAGAAGTGAGATGATGTGGCAAGTAGCAGGCATTTCGTACCGGGGTGTTCCACAGCATCTGAAACAATGTCATTGTAGTCTGTAAGGAGTTCATTCTTTAAGGTGTCCCAGTCTACTCCGAGAACTCGTGTTTTCTGAGCGTATGCTATGTTCTTGTCTTTTCAGAACTCCTTCGGCAATTCAGAATTGGTAGCCCATTTTGCCATGGGAAGGTGAATCTGACCCATCATACCTATAATGTCCTGATATATTTGTATGATGGCAGGGTTAGTATTGTCTCCTGCTGAGAAGTTGTCCATATATAGACCTTTGTCCAATATTTGGGCAGCTGAGGGGTAGCTGGCTGTGGTATGGAGCTGGCTACGTGTTCCTGGAAAGTGGCTGACAGGAGAAATGGACTGGATACTAGTCTGAAAGGCAGCCATTGGAACTGGTAGGCAGCCAATTCAATTTCTTCATAGTGTGTAGATGTTCCCTTTCGTCTGTGACCACCTTAAACCAGAAGAAGCGGGTGACATCTTGGTCATCAGGATGCAAGATCAGCTGGAGAAAGGCTTGACTGCCATCTCCCACTAATGCCCTTTTGTAAAGATGAAAGCAGAGTATTGTTGCTAGATGTTTGTCATCAGGTTGGGATCCACTTCCAAGGCATCATTGAGGGCAGGATGCCCTTTTGCATGAGAAGATGCATCAAATATGATACGCCATTTGGCAGTATTGTGTTTGCTTCGGATTGTTGCGTGGTGTGGCAGGTAGTAGGTCTATTGTAATTTTGCTTGTTTGTCAACCTGTTTCACATGACCATTGGAGAAGTAGTTGAGCATGTGGCAGGTGTACATATTGCTGAATTCTATATCTTTGCTGAATCTGCAATGTAGGGCCTCAAAATGTCGCAGAACAGTTGTGTGGTTTGTATCCATGAGGCGGATGTTCTGTTTCCAGGGCAGACGAACCTCTGCCCTTCCTCCCTTGATCTGGAAGGAGTGACAGAAGCCATCGAGCAGATGTGCATTGTGGCTGGTCAATGACCTCTTCTGACTCTCAGATGCCAAGGATGTCCAGATCCCACATTGACCATAGTATCAGATCCAAAGGGGTTGTAACGCAATTAACCTGGACTGGGTGAATTGAGACATTAGTCCGGTTGCTGTTCAAAATCCAGCCAAAGTGAGGGGGGACTAATGTCAGGGTGTCATTTATGTGGATGGGGCTTTTAGTTTTGACAAATAGCCAATAAAATTTGGATCCAATTAGTATTTCAATGGGTAGATTATATGACTCCTGCTGTTGATCTGCAAGTTCTAGTTCTGGTATCTCTGACTGAATAGTCAAACTGTGACACCGTCAGATGAGGGAGATACGCGTTTGAGGATTCTGCTGCTATTAAGGATGTAGCAAATCTGCTGACACAGTTAGATAGAGTGAGTCTTACTCGACAATGTGATGTTTAGATGCTGGCATCTGATTCAAAGGCTTGAATTGCCAATGGTTCGTATCCAATCACATCCAGTTCTAACAAGTAAATGAGGGGGGGTGCCAATGAAACTCCTTTGGCTTCTCGGATCTAAGACACATCTAACTTCTCTGGCGGTACTGTTTGCTCCATGAATCCAAACTCGAGTTGTCTGTAGATATGTAAAGTCAGAGTGTACATCGATTTTACTCACTGTGGCTTGAGATGTATTAATGGTTGAGGGAACAAAAACCAGAGTGAATGTTATGAGTTGGGTTGCACGTTGTATTGATCTGTTAGCTGCAACTGTCATATGGGTTTGTGTTGGGTTTGTCTCATATATTGAGATATGATGATTGCAGCTACATTGTTGACATGTTAGTTTTCCTTATCGGGCAGTTGTGAGCAGTGTGATTTTGGCCTAGGCACAGAAAACAATGGTTAGTCTCGCGGAGTTTCGCTGCGCAAGACTAATCAGATTTGTTATGTGTGCAGTCAAAACTGAACTGGTGTAAGCTGTTGCAGAAGGCACACGGAGGATGGGAGGATCCTCTCCTTTTGGTGTTTCTTATTGTAGACTTATTCCTTGTCCGGATCACTAAAGTGGCTGCCAAAGCTCGGGGGTTCTTCTCTTGTGAGAAACTGATCCTGTGGTCCGTGGATAGTAGCTGTGGTAATGATATCGTTATTTCATCTTCCACAAACTTCAGCAATTGTTCCAGGTTGGACTCACTAGTACTCTTATGACGAGCGTGGACAAGCCATCGTTCACACAAGGAATCTGGGAAGGCCTGAAGGATTTTTGGTGTTAGGATGCATCCATAGTGGCTGATGGGCTCTCCCAGGGCTTTCAGAGCATGTACCCTATTATTGCACTCAACAAAAAGGTTGTTCAATTCAATGGCTGTAGGATGGATCAGAGGTTGCAGACCCTATGTAGTCGATGTGTGCCTGAATTATATGGTTCTTATCTCCATATATTTTCAATAGTTGTTCCTTGGTCTCAGCATATGTCTCTGCAGTTATGGCAATGCAATCTACTAAGTGCTTTGTCTCTCCTTGGAGACTTTTCCGAAGAAAGACATGCTTCTCAATGTCCAGTATGTTAGAATCCTCATCAATAGCTGCTGCAAACTGTTTCCAGAAGCGTTGCCATTTAGTGATTTCACCTTCAAATGATTCAAGAACCAAGACAGCAATCTAGTGTGAGTGGTCGCCTATGGTTGACTGGTAAGGGAAGTGGAGTCTGGACTTATGGGACTCGCCATAGTCAGGTTGGATATGGTGTTCCTGCAGTCGAGAACTTGTTGGACTCTAATCACAGCGAGTCTGGTGGATTCTTCCCTCTCTTTACAGATAGTGGCATTGGTTTCTTTTCTATGTCCTTGAGTTTATCGTGAATGGCCTCATCTAATATCTTTAATTCCCTGTACCATTTGTTCAACATGTCGTGGGACAGTTTGATTTCGTCAGATGGCATCAAGTCAGAAATGGCATAGACCTTGCCAATCATCTTTGTCATGTACATTCTTACGGTATTGTGGCGGCGTTGGAGCTTGCTCAATTCCTTGTTGGAATTTGAATTCATTCTGGTCGGAGATGTCTCGGTCATATTTCGGTCGATAATGATGGTTGAGTAACGAAATCAGTTCTGCCAACAGAGAAGACAGGGCAATATGACGGAGAACGCACATGGCAATATAACGGTGAAGGCATGTAGCGATGAGCGGAATGACAACGGAGTGGTTAATGGTAGTACCAAGTAAAGCTTGTACCTGTCAACGTCAGTTCTGTCCAAATTTTGTGTTTGAAAGTATTGATAGTTTTGCTTGCGGAAGCAATGGTATGAGCGGTAATGTTCAAATTAAGACGGGAAAGTTCTTGATCCTCGTTGAGTATCACTAATCCTGGTCATGGCACCAATATGTTGTGACTATGCGCAATAACGCAGACAAAGGGGTGAGGCTGTGAACAATACATTTATTGTCCGTTCAGGATCGGTTACACTGTTAATGGTGGGACAACGGTCCAACTACTCTCTTGTTGCATGACTGACTACTAACACTCCTTCTTGCTGTTGAAGGGTGCCCTCATCATAGCATCCCTCACAAGCTAATTTTTGTTTAAAATATGTTTTAAGCTTATCTTAAGCTGTCTTAGATAATAAAAATTGATTGCATCTGACCAACATTTCAACCAAGAAGCAGAGATTCTGAATATGTTTGATTGCATGAATGAGGTTTAAGAGAGAATTTTGCAGTGGAAAAAATGTGGCAACAGTTGCAAAAAATTGAGTATCATCTTGGCTAATCTTACAGACATTAAGTGGGGAATGATTGGGAGGATAAGCCATATTTCTTAAAAATGCTATTAATTAATACATAATGTGAAAAGATTATGTATTGGATTAGATTAATTAAGGGAAAAATATTGCACACCACTCANCATCAGAAACTGTTATAACTTAGATGGGAAGTGCTATCACACCAACCATATTCGCCAGATCAAGCACATTCAGATTAGTACTTGTTCCGGTCTATTACAAGTTTTTTTTAACTGTAAGACATTTACTTGAAATGACAATGTCAAAAATCACTTGGATCAGTTTTTTGTAAGCAACGATCAAAACTTTTATGAATGTGAAATCATGCTACTACCAGAAATGATGACAACAGGTATTTGACCAAAATGGTCGATATATAATTCAATAAAATATTTATTTATTATAAAAACATTTTGTTATTTCCATGGAAGAAAAATGAAATTACTTTCCGAACAACCCAATATAATAACAAGAAACTCAACAAATATTACTATCATAATATATCAAAAAGCCATAGATTGATTTTCTCAAACAAATTTTTCTCATTGTGATCATGCAGCCTACAGCTTAATATTTGTTCTTATATATAAATAAACATCTTGATTTATCTCTAAATTTATAGATCAATGTATAATTTTGTTTACTAACTCACTATGCAGACTATTATTATTATTATTATTATTAAATTTGACTTGCTAGATGAATTTGCACATGAATAATTGTTATAGAAAGTATAATTTTGGAATTATATTTGTTAAAAACTTAATTTAACCTTGTGGAACAAATTAGCTATTTTTAGAGTGGCATGTCTTTCTGGAATCTATATTAAACTGTGATTTCATTATATAAATCATATACTCTGCAGACCTTAATTTTTTAAACATACATAATCATTTATTTGATATTTTGAACTTCAATTATTTTATTTTATTATCTTGGAAATTTGATTATTTATTAATAGCAGTCCAACTTAAATTAGCAATTTCTATATTTAGGATTTAATGTGCTCTTAAATATTAATTTTACAAATTCGGAACAAAATTATTGTTTTTATGCAGCCAATGCGCTCACAATAGCTCATTATATTATGGCATATTTGAAATTTGTCATGTGTTACATGAAAGATTTCCCAGAATTGTTAAGAGTAATAATGCTGAAACACTTTGTTACCTATCTACAAATGTTATTGCTCCAATTTTGTTTTATTAAATGATAATGTTTATCAAGTTTCCTTCCTTTTGATACTAAATTGAAGATGCCAGATTCATATGCAATCAATGTCTTATTCTTGTTGAAATATGTTGAAGTACAGATGTAAGATCATTGAAGTGATCATGTGTTTGACACAATGTCTTTAGATGATAGTCACGAGGAAAGTCATAACTAAACATCCTCATTGTAAAATTAGGACAGTGGAATTATTCAAATGGTTGAGTGAAACATTATTTTAAAATAAAGTGATGGCTAAACAAATCTTTGTTTGTTTGTCACTGACAAAAATCTTTGTGCTATTGTTAAGTAGATGAAAGGTCTGTATTTTCAATAGTAAGATTTTAATGCATGTTAGTTAATTTATTTTGTAATTTTGACAATTATATTATTCAAGAGAAAGCAAATTTCTGTAAGGATTTAGAAAATTTTTATTTAAACATATTTAATTATCCTAATTGTATCTATCAAGTGTCATACAAAATAAATAATTTTATCCATTTGCAGAATGTTAAAGTGACTCTAAGCATTTGAAGATATACACAGTGCATTTTTCTAGGGTCACTACTCTCTCTACACATTCATTTATACTTAAATTGTTATATGCACCTTATAAATTATGATTTTGTTTAAATTTCTCATGATTTGATAAGAAAATCATTTTAGAAAATAAATTTTATATGAATTTTCTCATTTACTAAAGTTAATATAATACAAAAGTTGTGAGTTTAGTATTAACAATCTTATTTACATTAAAAGCATAAAATATTTTCATAAAGTAACAAAAATAAGGGAAACTTATTAGCATAATAGGTTATATTAGTTGAACAATTTGTGTTAATATCAGATAATTATAATCTAAATATCAAAACTTGTGTATTTAAAAGTTATTTGTCTAATATGATTGTTTTTTTTTTTATTGAATTGGCTACCCTTTATCAAAATGTTTGTTCTAAAAAGAACTGTTGTAATAGTTTTTAAAAGGATTTTTAAAATTATGCACAATCAACTTGGGTGTTCTGGGAATTTCTGTTATCCAAGATTCCACTATTACTGGTATTCTGAATCTAAAATATTAATGATAAATGGCTTGACATATTCTTCAATTAAGTGGTCTGATTCTCAATATAAATATTCAATATTTAAAACATGCTTAGCTGTAATACTATTGATGTCAGAAAATGTCAATTGTTCTTTATCAGTAAGTTTAAATAATGCATTTTTTGCTATAATTGATTCTTTCAGTTGTAAGTCACAATTTTAGGGAGGTAAATGTAAAACATATTCTTATCAAGATCTCTGATTCATTAATTTCATAAACCTGTTTTGGTTTATATAGTTTAATTATATATCTAAATTTGCCTTGAATATATTATAAGAATGAGCAATTATTTATTTATTTATTTAACCACATAATCATTTAATGTGTTTGTAGTCATGATGAAGTTTTTCTAATTTTATTGAATGGTAAAGGGAGAAGCATTGTCCTTTTTTAGAATATTTGGCAAAAGTTGTTCTTCAAACCATGAAAACAAGCATTATTTATTTCATTGTTATAATTACTTCAGTTTGTTTTTAATTGAAATAAGGGTTTGGCATTTGGTGCCAAACCATTTATACTTCCAGCATAAATCAAAATTAATTGATGACCTTTACCAATATGAATTTGTCAATCACAAATAAGTCTACCATTGTTCCACTGTTTACTTTTGCCATGATGTTGACTTACCATGTTTCATCTAAATAAATAAAGTATCTGACAGTTCTTTACTATACTGTTTTAAATTATGTCTACTTGAGAATAGACAAAGAACTATGGTTCTTTTTAGATAAAATTTCTGTTATCTATTTTACCATATTTAAACTTGGCATTTTATGTTAAAAATATGATATAGTGAAGCTCTACTATCTGTACTACTGTTTAAGCTTCATGGTTGTTTCTTTCCAGATGTAGAAAATGTCAATGATATAATAGGCTCATACATAAAAACTACAACAATAAACTGGAACCATATATATGGACTCACCTAAACACAAAATTTCCAGCAAAACGCCCAAATTTAACATTTGAACATTTCCGGCCACTTCTTAATAGGTCTTCTTCAGGAAAAGTCAAATGAAAATAACTGTTCTATTTATAGAACGTAGCTGGTGAACATAATTAAAAAAAATTTTTAATCTGTTCGAACAATGTCTGTGATGTATAGTAAGCAACGTATATTCCTATAAGAGTCTAAATAATACTTCTGTGCATTTGGTACAGGAATGTAATTCGTGTTGATGCATGCTCCTCTTATGTTGGCCCTGTAGATTTCTGCGGCCTCTAATGCTCTTATATGTTGTCTGTCGAATACCCTGTGTATTTGGGTAGCCTCGTCCCATTTAAATTTGGGTGTGAGTCTAGATATAATAAGGCTTATCAGTGTTTACAATTGTGGCATTCTCTTCTTTGGTGGAAATCTTTTTGATTATTGATACAGATAAACCTTTAGTTTTTAATGTTTCAATAAGAACATGAGAGCTGTAGCTTCACTGTTCAACATTTCATCTTGCTTAGCTACAGCAATGACATTACTGATTGCCATTTTTGAGACTAAGGCATGATGTCACTACTATTATTAATTTAATTTATACTGTAAAATCCATTTTATGATGATTTTAATAACATTCATATAACATCTGTAAAAGTTCGTCCGATGGAGAATTATTTTTAATAAAATAAAAGACAAAACTGTCCAAAAAGGNTTTAATATAATATCTAAAGATGGTTTTTCTTGGGTGAAATCTCCAAAGAAATTTGAGATATAGTCTATTTATGAAGTAGTCATTTATTTGATATGTAATTGATATGATTTACAGAGGCTAATGCTTAAGAATTACACAAATGATTCTCATTTGCATAATTGCTCAATTTAAAAAATATGATTATATTTGTGAAATAAGTAATTTTTCTTTGTATTGAATTAAAGAAATAATCAAGCTGTTTACAGGCTACGTCAATTAACTTTCTTAGTTATGCAAAAAATGGAAAATAGTATATATTTGGAATAATCATTATTATTTTAAATGTTATTAGATAAAAGCTACACTTGTAATAATACATTCTACAATGTTTATTTAAATTTAAAGAAAAGAATGTATATTATTTTTATCAATACTTTTTGTGTTGTGGAGTTAATTGATATAGCAAATGAGTGAGTTAATTAATAATTACATATGTTTATGAAGCAAATGAATAATTGACTTTGATTCATATGATAGTAAATTTCCATTAGTTTGTATTACTTTAACAGAGACAATTTTATGTAATTATTATTAAGTTAATTTAACTTAACTAAAAATATGTATTTTTTTTATATTTTAGTATCAAATGGTCCAAAGGATATGGTGAAGGATGATGAATTTGATTCTTGGAGAAACCAACCCCATCCTGTAAGAAAATCTTAAAAATTTATGAATTATATTTATAATAGAAAAATATATGTTGTGATTTATTTATTAGATTTGACTATAATTATTGTTTATATTCTTGCTCAAGACTCATGAAAAATTATTATTATGTATATTGTATATTTGTAATTCGTAAAGATTTTTTTTTTAAATTTAAATTATTGAATTTTTACAGGAAGATTGATTTCCTTTTTGTATCTTAAAAAAACTTCAACCACATTACAGATATCATTATTTTATCTTTATATTAAAAAATATGTGGTATTTTTTTTAAGTTTGAAAGTATTTAAAAAGTTTTTTAAAATAAACATTGAAAAATTAGTTATTTAAGTTACATTACATTTAATTACATTAAGAAGTTATTTCCATTGATCTTAGCACACACAGGTCTGCTTTCTTGGAGAAAAATAAAATGAAGTTTCTTAACTCAAGTAATTTTATATTTGGCCTCTCAGTCCATCATCAGGAATACAAAATTATTGTTAAACTTTTTGTACTCATAATGTGATGAATTGAAAGCATGAAAATATTTTGTATTATGAGAGGGATTTTTATTTTGTCTCCAAGAAAGCAGAGAAGTAAGTGTACATAATTGCATTTACATAAATTTAAAAACATAATTTCAAATTTTTTGTGAACTGTTTGATGTCTAACTTGCATCTTAACAAAAAAAATATAAAATTTAGGATTTAATAAAGAAAAAGAAATAGTGATTTATTTCTCAAAAATATTGTTTTGAGCAAACTTTGGATATTTAGAAAAATCCTTAGAAAGTATTGATGTATGTATCTTTTCTTTTTAGCAACATGATAGAATTGAAAAAGAAAATTGTTTATTTAGTAATAGTTTATATAATGGTAATTTATTATTTTATGTGAAATAGTTCCTATATGACAAGGAAGACTAACTAGTCTCTTCATTCTCATGGTAATGTTTTTATCCACTTTTTTTTTTAAATGTAAACTGCATTCTTATTATAAATCATGCGTTTGTTGTAAAAAGTGATTATTTATATCAATATATAATTTATATTAATACTAATGCTTAATTTTTTCAAATTTTCTAAAAATGAAAATTGATTAAAATTGAGAATTACAAAAAGGGCTGTAGTCTAATTTGCTATATTTGTTTTTCTACATAATAAAATTTTTTGATGCTTCAAAACAACACACAATATTCTGAATAAGGGCAACTGTGCTTTTATTGGAAGATTAAATCCTATTTTTCAAAACTTCCAGGTGATGTGCAAGGACACAAATCCAAGATATGGGATGTGTAGGTTTATGAAAATGAGATCCCTTTTCTATGCTTCTAATGTTGGGGTAGAAAGATATACACATACAGATGTATAACTGATACATGCTAAAATTTAAATGGTACATTATGTTCTAATTAGAACATATTAATGATAAATTTAAGACTGTATATCAATGTTCTAAAATTTGTTCTCGGCCTGTAGATGACATTCTATAAATGTTGAAAATACTAATTATTTCTGTATTTTAATTACTGACGCTCCTTTGAAGGTTGGTTTCAGTAGTAATGCATTTTAGTAGGTTACAACCCACTAAGGCTGCAAGTAATTCTAGCCAGGGTAAGGTAATCCTTTTGATGGGGGCTAGATGAGCTTTGCTGCAGAGAAGACATGTAGAGGTGCCTGATGGAAGATTGGTACAAACGCTAGTATCACAGAAGACATGAATTCTTGCTAAATGTAGGTTTAGACTTGTTTTAATCCATCTTGGTATAGACACAAATGACAAGTGTTGTAGGTCTTCTAGCCACTGTTTCCAACAAGTTGAGATATCTGCTGGCAAGACTTCATCCCATTGGAGTCCTCAGAGCCAAGTGTCTTGAAAAACGATTATTTCCTGTAATATAGATAGGTGCAAAAAAAATATAGATAGGTCATAGAAGTGAGATGATGTGGCAAGTAGCAGGCATTTCGTACCGGGGTGTTCCACAGCATCTGAAACAATGTCATTGTAGTCTGTAAGGAGTTCATTCTTTAAGGTGTCCCAGTCTACTCCGAGAACTCGTGTTTTCTGAGCGTATGCTATGTTCTTGTCTTTTCAGAACTCCTTCGGCAATTCAGAATTGGTAGCCCATTTTGCCATGGGAAGGTGAATCTGACCCATCATACCTATAATGTCCTGATATATTTGTATGATGGCAGGGTTAGTATTGTCTCCTGCTGAGAAGTTGTCCATATATAGACCTTTGTCCAATATTTGGGCAGCTGAGGGGTAGCTGGCTGTGGTATGGAGCTGGCTACGTGTTCCTGGAAAGTGGCTGACAGGAGAAATGGACTGGATACTAGTCTGAAAGGCAGCCATTGGAACTGGTAGGCAGCCAATTCAATTTCTTCATAGTGTGTAGATGTTCCCTTTCGTCTGTGACCACCTTAAACCAGAAGAAGCGGGTGACATCTTGGTCATCAGGATGCAAGATCAGCTGGAGAAAGGCTTGACTGCCATCTCCCACTAATGCCCTTTTGTAAAGATGAAAGCAGAGTATTGTTGCTAGATGTTTGTCATCAGGTTGGGATCCACTTCCAAGGCATCATTGAGGGCAGGATGCCCTTTTGCATGAGAAGATGCATCAAATATGATACGCCATTTGGCAGTATTGTGTTTGCTTCGGATTGTTGCGTGGTGTGGCAGGTAGTAGGTCTATTGTAATTTTGCTTGTTTGTCAACCTGTTTCACATGACCATTGGAGAAGTAGTTGAGCATGTGGCAGGTGTACATATTGCTGAATTCTATATCTTTGCTGAATCTGCAATGTAGGGCCTCAAAATGTCGCAGAACAGTTGTGTGGTTTGTATCCATGAGGCGGATGTTCTGTTTCCAGGGCAGACGAACCTCTGCCCTTCCTCCCTTGATCTGGAAGGAGTGACAGAAGCCATCGAGCAGATGTGCATTGTGGCTGGTCAATGACCTCTTCTGACTCTCAGATGCCAAGGATGTCCAGATCCCACATTGACCATAGTATCAGATCCAAAGGGGTTGTAACGCAATTAACCTGGACTGGGTGAATTGAGACATTAGTCCGGTTGCTGTTCAAAATCCAGCCAAAGTGAGGGGGGACTAATGTCAGGGTGTCATTTATGTGGATGGGGCTTTTAGTTTTGACAAATAGCCAATAAAATTTGGATCCAATTAGTATTTCAATGGGTAGATTATATGACTCCTGCTGTTGATCTGCAAGTTCTAGTTCTGGTATCTCTGACTGAATAGTCAAACTGTGACACCGTCAGATGAGGGAGATACGCGTTTGAGGATTCTGCTGCTATTAAGGATGTAGCAAATCTGCTGACACAGTTAGATAGAGTGAGTCTTACTCGACAATGTGATGTTTAGATGCTGGCATCTGATTCAAAGGCTTGAATTGCCAATGGTTCGTATCCAATCACATCCAGTTCTAACAAGTAAATGAGGGGGGGTGCCAATGAAACTCCTTTGGCTTCTCGGATCTAAGACACATCTAACTTCTCTGGCGGTACTGTTTGCTCCATGAATCCAAACTCGAGTTGTCTGTAGATATGTAAAGTCAGAGTGTACATCGATTTTACTCACTGTGGCTTGAGATGTATTAATGGTTGAGGGAACAAAAACCAGAGTGAATGTTATGAGTTGGGTTGCACGTTGTATTGATCTGTTAGCTGCAACTGTCATATGGGTTTGTGTTGGGTTTGTCTCATATATTGAGATATGATGATTGCAGCTACATTGTTGACATGTTAGTTTTCCTTATCGGGCAGTTGTGAGCAGTGTGATTTTGGCCTAGGCACAGAAAACAATGGTTAGTCTCGCGGAGTTTCGCTGCGCAAGACTAATCAGATTTGTTATGTGTGCAGTCAAAACTGAACTGGTGTAAGCTGTTGCAGAAGGCACACGGAGGATGGGAGGATCCTCTCCTTTTGGTGTTTCTTATTGTAGACTTATTCCTTGTCCGGATCACTAAAGTGGCTGCCAAAGCTCGGGGGTTCTTCTCTTGTGAGAAACTGATCCTGTGGTCCGTGGATAGTAGCTGTGGTAATGATATCGTTATTTCATCTTCCACAAACTTCAGCAATTGTTCCAGGTTGGACTCACTAGTACTCTTATGACGAGCGTGGACAAGCCATCGTTCACACAAGGAATCTGGGAAGGCCTGAAGGATTTTTGGTGTTAGGATGCATCCATAGTGGCTGATGGGCTCTCCCAGGGCTTTCAGAGCATGTACCCTATTATTGCACTCAACAAAAAGGTTGTTCAATTCAATGGCTGTAGGATGGATCAGAGGTTGCAGACCCTATGTAGTCGATGTGTGCCTGAATTATATGGTTCTTATCTCCATATATTTTCAATAGTTGTTCCTTGGTCTCAGCATATGTCTCTGCAGTTATGGCAATGCAATCTACTAAGTGCTTTGTCTCTCCTTGGAGACTTTTCCGAAGAAAGACATGCTTCTCAATGTCCAGTATGTTAGAATCCTCATCAATAGCTGCTGCAAACTGTTTCCAGAAGCGTTGCCATTTAGTGATTTCACCTTCAAATGATTCAAGAACCAAGACAGCAATCTAGTGTGAGTGGTCGCCTATGGTTGACTGGTAAGGGAAGTGGAGTCTGGACTTATGGGACTCGCCATAGTCAGGTTGGATATGGTGTTCCTGCAGTCGAGAACTTGTTGGACTCTAATCACAGCGAGTCTGGTGGATTCTTCCCTCTCTTTACAGATAGTGGCATTGGTTTCTTTTCTATGTCCTTGAGTTTATCGTGAATGGCCTCATCTAATATCTTTAATTCCCTGTACCATTTGTTCAACATGTCGTGGGACAGTTTGATTTCGTCAGATGGCATCAAGTCAGAAATGGCATAGACCTTGCCAATCATCTTTGTCATGTACATTCTTACGGTATTGTGGCGGCGTTGGAGCTTGCTCAATTCCTTGTTGGAATTTGAATTCATTCTGGTCGGAGATGTCTCGGTCATATTTCGGTCGATAATGATGGTTGAGTAACGAAATCAGTTCTGCCAACAGAGAAGACAGGGCAATATGACGGAGAACGCACATGGCAATATAACGGTGAAGGCATGTAGCGATGAGCGGAATGACAACGGAGTGGTTAATGGTAGTACCAAGTAAAGCTTGTACCTGTCAACGTCAGTTCTGTCCAAATTTTGTGTTTGAAAGTATTGATAGTTTTGCTTGCGGAAGCAATGGTATGAGCGGTAATGTCCAAATTAAGACGGGAAAGTTCTTGATCCTCGTTGAGTATCACTAATCCTGGTCATGGCACCAATATGTTGTGACTATGCGCAATAACGCAGACAAAGGGGTGAGGCTGTGAACAATACATTTATTGTCCGTTCAGGATCGGTTACACTGTTAATGGTGGGACAACGGTCCAACTACTCTCTTGTTGCATGACTGACTACTAACACTCCTTCTTGCTGTTGAAGGGTGCCCTCATCATAGCATCCCTCACAAGCTAATTTTTGTTTAAAATATGTTTTAAGCTTATCTTAAGCTGTCTTAGATAATAAAAATTGATTGCATCTGACCAACATTTCAACCAAGAAGCAGAGATGCAGAATATGTTTGATTGCATGAATGAGGTTTAAGAGAGAATTTTGCAGTGGAAAAAATGTGGCAACAGTTGCAAAAAATTGAGTAGCATCTTGGCTAATCTTACAGACATTAAGTGGGGAATAATTGGGAGGATAAGCCATATTTCTTAAAAATGCTATTAATTACTACATAATATGAAAAGATTATGTATTGGATTAGATTAATTAAGGGAAAAATATTGCACACCACTCATATTTACTCCAGCAAATAAAATTTAATGGATGCACAAACATTTTTAACCACTTTAAGAGATCTTTATCAGGCAAGAGAGACATTTTTTACTTCAAACAAGTTACAAGAAATATTTATTTAGTACAAGGTTTTTTAACCATTTTTATGGGGAACAAAGCAAACAAAACATCAAAAAAACGTTTTTTTGATGTTTTGTTTGTTTTGTTTTTATCAAATATAAAACAAATACCAATAGACAAAACATAATAGTGTACAATATCATTCATAAATATAATAACTACTGTATTACATAAAATAAAATATCCATTGCATAAATAGAATAGCCAGTGCATAAATACAGAATTCCCTACATAATAATTAATACACAATATTCCATACATACAAAATTAACATAAACAAACTCACAAACTATGATGACCTGATGCTATTACAATAGAAATAAACATATACTATTACAATAATAAAAAATTTTACCTAACTGGCAAAAATATGAAATTAAAAATTATGCAAAACAATTTATCAACATGTTGTCACAGCCAGTCAGCACCTGATTAATCCTCAAGAGAGCTGAAACCAACACACTTAATACTAGGTGACACTGTTGCCCTCTGAAATACAATTCAAACACAAGCTTTATAAAAAAGAGAAATGAAATAAAATATATTCAACATGTTAAAAAAAAAGGAATAAACAGGTATATTTGAAAAATGAACCTGAGACACACTAATTTTACTGAAATATTGTTTTTGCTTGTGGGCAAAGTTACTCTGCTGTTTAACTCCTTNATTGAACATTGGATAGAAAAATAATGCTGCTAATAAATATTTTAAAAATTACAACAGTTAAACAAAAGCATGATAATGGTTGTAAGGCTAACAAATTCATTTCAATTATGTTTGTAGAGATAATAATTTTATAATCATATGAATGATGAAGAATTAAGAAAATAATAAAGCCTGACATCAGATTTAAATTATTATCACACTGAAAAATACTGTTTAAAGATAATTCAAATATCAATTTCAAGAAGAGCCAGTTGCAAGTATTTATTAACTATCAAAAATTAAATAGATTAAATAAATATATAATCTATGAAATATGTAAAAGGTATCATTTTGACATGACACCGTATTAAAGAGCATGTTTTATATAAACATAAAATTTAATAATCTGTACTGCTGAACAAAGTGAAGTGATATAGTTAACAAAAATTTATTATATCAAAAGCTTGGTGCTAAGAATTGTGTATGATGTCCTGAAAATTTTTCTACAGCAGGAATTACAATAATAAATTGTGATGAACCTTTACTCTTGTAAGCCTTATGACTATAGGCCAGGTTTAAAAAAAGGTGCAGGAAAAAGGATGAAAAGGAGCAGAAGTAGGTGCAAAAATTTACGTCTCAGAAAACACAATTAGTTTTACTCAAATAAAAATCTGTTATAGTACATGCTATTTATCATTTCAATGTGTTTTTCTGTAAAGTTCATTTACTTGTCTCCTAACAAATGTTTATATATGGAGAAAGATCTTTTTACTTCTAAAGAAACAAGTAGAGCAGTGTTTTAATTCTCTGGTTCATGTCTTCGCAATGAACAAATTCTTGAATATCGGTGTTTTTCTGAATCGACAGCTCAAGCTTTTCTTTTGCAAATCCCTCTAATTGGGCTAGAATTTCTTTAACTATTACACACTGATATTCCATAGTATTTCTGGTTTCTTCCAAACTTTTTATTGCTTCTGTTAAGAACTTAAATGTGTGTAAAGTTCCTCTTCCAATTTTTGGTCTTTCATAACCTGTTGAATTTTATGTATGGTGGCAGTTTCTGGTTGCAATTGTTTACAAAATTCTGAAATCATTTGAAAATTTTCACAATGAAACACCACAGCATTTATTCAAGTTTCCCAGTGAGTTACTATTGGAACAGGTGGAAGAGGCAGACTAGTAATGTCTGCATTGCTGAACTTTTGCCGGGCAGTTTTGCAGAATTTTTTTCATTTCAGACACACATGAATTTACTACATCTCATCGCAAATACATTCACTTACACTGAATAGTATGGGGTAAACAAGTAACATCTTTTATATTTGGGTACATTCCTTTCAAATTGTTAAGTGAGAACCATGTATGATGCTTGGTATGAAAGAATAAGAATCACATTGTCATATCAAATTCCATCTTTGAGCATATATTGTTAAAAGCTTGCATGATGATGGTGGTGTTAGTTTTATTCAAAAAATATGTTTTCAACAACATAGGTTTCACATATTTACCAGTTAGAGGAACTACCAAGATATTTAACACACATCTATTTAAGGCATCAGTAGTCTCATCCAAGATAAAACAGACTGGATTCTTGTCTACAGTACTTAACACTTTTTGGAAAGTTGCCTGGTAGACAGAAGGCAAATAATTTTTCTAATAGTACTTTCATCTGGCAATTTCTTTCCAATATATTTTTCAAGATAATTTTTAAATATAGGTTGATTGAGTTTTGATAATAGAATTCTTGCCCTGATAAATATTTCAACAGTTTCAAGAAAACATTGATTTCTTTGGAGAACTGACTGCATTTTGCAAGATCTGTCCAAATCTGTCTAAATCTGTCTTGATGAAGTTTCATTCAAGGATTGATTTTTTTTAATGTTTTGTACTTATTTGTTGCTGGATCCTAAACTTTTGATGTTTTTCATTGACGTTTATTGTCACTTTGCAGACATCACACTGGTAACTTTTCCATCAGAAATAATTTTTTCATTTTTAAATTCTTGCAAAATCTCATGAAGTTTGCCTGTAGTCAATCTTTTTGCCATTTTTTCACTCTCCAGTTTCTTCACTAACAGAAATTTTGAATTTTCTCTGTACGAGGCTTGTAGATTTACACTAAATATATGTGAGGGTTAGATGAGTGAAATTCCTAAACTGTTAAGAAAATAAACAAGGGGAGGAAGAGGAGAGGGATAACAATGATGGTTGAGAAAGGCAGGAAAAGGCTTAAGGGAGTTTTCATCTATTTTACTGACAATTGGATCATAATTGTAGTATATCTTCCTTCATTATTTTTCTCCCTACATATATGAAAGTTCCCAATTAGAATATTTTTGATAGTTTTTTTATATCATTTGTAATGAAAATCTGTAGTAAATTGCTTTTTAAGAATGATTTCTGTCAAATATTCTATTTAATGTTTTTTATTAGCTATGTATATCACTCCTTTAAATGAAATTGCAATTCTCTAATTACATTTAAAATTGAGTTCACTAAATTTTGACTTAGCCTCTCACGAACTGTTAATCCCTCATTGAGCAAGGTGTGAATGCTTTGGCCCTGGTAGCAATCATATTACCTCTGGAATTCTCATTTAAGTGCAAATATAGAAAGAATGAATGCAAACAATGCTAAACATTATAATAGATAGAAAAAGGAGCAGTACTAGACCCTCACTATCATTCAATACATGTTTATATATGATATTTATGCTTAATTCAGATAGTTTTTAACATCCCTAAAATAAAAAAAAAGGTGTAGCGCCTAAAAATCTGGCCTTTACTTATGACATACTATTATGTTCTAAGAATTTTTTTTAACATCAACAAAATGTCTGTCTGCATGCAATGAAATGGCATCTCTAGTTTTTTTAAGTTCTTTGAAGGCACAGTAGTAGTAAGAAGATTCCACTCTTTACAGAGAAATTGCATTATACAAGTGATATGAATGTAAAATAAATTATATTTAAAATCCAATATATTGTGTTTCTGCTGATGTTTATTCATTGGTAACCAATATGAAGTGCTTTCTTAAGAATGTTTTTTCATTTAAAGTTGAAAAAAAACATTTTTTTTGGTTGGTTATTGGTAATAATTTATTAATGGTAGGTAATTTTTTTTCTTTAATACAATAGCCATACACAATATGTTCAGTGATAAATATTTCTAGAGATACTTATTCTTTCCTGGTTTTAAATTAATTGTATCCTCTTTTGTTTTCTTTGGGTCTTGTCCTTATAATAGTTCTTTTAAAATAAAATTTTTTATTTTATTTTTTACAATTCTCTGTTTTGCATCAAATGAGCAATTACTTTGATGAATCTAGTTGGATAAACTAGATTATTATAATTAACAGTTAACACACAACAAAACCTAATGCTAAGTGCTTTGTTTGACTGAAAAGTGAAGCTTGCCTGTTAATAAAAATTGAATCTGTAATCTGAATAAAAACTGGAAATGTGAAGTAAAAAAAAAAATGTGAATTTGTAATATTGGTAATGGAAACACTACCTATTTGCTAATGTAATTAATTGAATAGTCGACTTTTGAATATAATGTTATGCTCATACCAATAGAATCTCCCATTTTTATATGGTATATTGAAAGAAGTGAAAAGAAAATGTTCAGTAACTAGAAATATTGACAAAACAGGAATTTTATAAAAATGTGTGCTGATGGTAATTTTTATTTTCAAAGTGTTGTGTGCATAAATGAAGATGTATTATATCTCTATGTACTAAAAGTTATGTACCATTAACAAGAAAGAGTCACTTCTCTCTTGCTGTTTATGAATTTGTATCATACAGAACATTGTGACAGTTCTTTGTAATGGAACAAAGAGCAAACACTGTTTGTTTCAAGATGGACGAAATAACTATGGAAACTTTCTAACTGATGAAAAGAGTGGTGAATGATTCTTTAGATAATTGAAGAGAAACTCAAAATTTGCAGATAAACAGTTTTCAAAATCTTAATGGAAGGTTTTTGAAAAACAGAAGATCTGTGCTAGGTTTATTATACACTGTTTGACTAATGAATAGAACACTCAGATGTAAATTTGTCAAGAGTTTATTCAATCTGTTTATTCTTTGTTTGACTCAGTTGTAATGGATGACGAAACTTGATGTGTCCATTATAATTTCAACAAGACAAAATAATGAATGATACTTTTCAAGCTCTGTAAGACTTAAAAAAACCTTGATTTCAAAAGTCAAAAAGCAATATTGATTATGTTCAGGAAATCTTTCACAAAGAATTTGTTCTATTGGATCAGATTCAAGAAATAGTGTGTGGAAGTATTGTTTTGTTTAGTTCAGAAAAGTCATCAAGCACAACCTCATTTTCAGGAAAGAGGAAACCGGTCCCTCTTGCATTATGTGATATCTCATTCTGCAATATTAGCAGCAAGTTTTGTCAACACAAAGACTTCCAGAATTAAGTGACCTACTAAAATTAAAGAGGAAAGACTATAGTATGTTGCCTGATTTTGAGAAAGCGGATTAGGAGCTTTAGCAAACTGTGATATCTCAAAAACACATTGAAATTAAACATTTATATTAGAAATTTATTAAAACAAAACTATAAAGAGGGGAAAAACCTCCATTATTAAAACCAATCAAAGATCAGGTCAGTTGTGCTAGTGATATGAAACTGAGATGAGGAAAAAAAAATGCTATTAATGTAAAACATGATGCAATAAATGTAAATGAGTGTCCTTCAGTAGAGATGGACCTTTGACAAGACAAGCAATTAGAACATAGAAAATTTTGAAGAGGGGAAAGGTTAATTATGAAAGAGATCAGGTTGTTAAAATTCTAAGATATCATAGATTAGACAACAATGAGGTAAAATGAGTGCAAGTTCAAAGTCCCATTAACACCTTCCATCCAGAGTTAGTGGATGGTGTCTGATAAATTCCCTGAAGAGAACCTTCTTGTGACCTGAACAGGTCTCATCTTTCGCTTAGGGACAAACATGGAACCAGTCAGAATGGACAAAAAGGGAGAATGGAGATTGATATAATCCCCCATCATCAAGGTCATGACATACACAGTGAGTCGACACTCAGTTAGTGAAGTCCGAAGCAAAAAGACTGTGTGTCAACACACTTGGGACAAAGCTTTCCATCTTCATGCTGACACTAAAGCCGTGTCACTGCTGACACTGACCAATGGAGTCTCCCCACCTGTCTCACGAACTGTTTAACAACACTGCCTCTGGACCATCTCGACAACGAACAACAAAAAGAACACTGACACTCAGGAAGTGAACAACAAGACAACATCAACGCTAAGGACTTCCAACCATCTGATTGTGTTCAGAAATATTTGTTTCGTAGTGTTTGTTTATGCTAAAATAAACAGGTTTTTGTAAGATACTTGTCATCTCTGTCTCCTCCGCTACACCTACACACGAACATCCCTAGATCATTTTGACGGATTAACGATCCCTCCCTAAAAGTCAGCAAACTTACATTGGTACACAGAAGTGGGATTTTAAGTCCCTAATCTCCACCAGGTCGGTGAACTTACAAAACTAAGTGTCATAGCAGAACTTTATTGGTTAGAACATTTATTTTTGGAAAAAGGTTGAGGTTTTACAACCAGTATGCTGCTGTGGGTCCCGCAGGAAGTCGAGCTCTCTCCACAATGCCCCTCCAATGCCCCGATCCATGGTCGCTGCTTTTACCTGCCTTAGATCAAGCCGTTGGTTCCTGAGGTCCTCCTCAACCTGTTTGGTCCACATTTTCTTAGGTACAGAGTGTTGGATTTTCCACAGAGTAGGTCACTGTCAAAACAGCAGTTGGTGGGGTATTCAGTTAATATTCATTTGGCACACATGGCCAAACCATCTCGGCCATTGCTGTTGAATTTGCATCTCAACAGATGGCTGCTGTTGGCATCTGGCCTGGATGGCATTGTTGGTGTTGCGATCCCGAAGGGAGATACCAAGAATCTGTCTCAAGCATTTCAATTGATAGGTCTCAAGTCTGTCCAAGTCTGTCTTAAGCAGGGTCCAAGTTTCTGACTCATAGAGAAGGATCAGTATGACTAGTGTATGTAACAGGCGGATCTTGGTCATCAAGATGTTATTCTTTCTCCATACACACCATTTGAGTGAGGCAAATGCATGGGCTGCCTGTCCAATATGGGTATGGGTTTCTTTCAACGATGCTATTTTCTTCTCCTTGATCAGCGACCTTCGGTCGCTGATCAAGGAGATTGTACCTGCTCAATCTGGTCTTGTACCTGCTCAATCTGGACTCCATTAAGGTAAACAGTTGCCCGCGATCCATCCATTGTAAGCACTTTGGTTTTGTCCACATTTATTTTAAGACCATATGACTGAGCGATAGTGGCAATATCATAAAGTGTTTCTGTGGCCACTGCATTGTTGTCAGCGAGAACCACGCTGTCATTGGCAAACATTAGATCAGTTAGAAAGTGGCCATCCCCAAACTGGACACCACGTTTCCCATTAAAGGCGTTCCTCATAATTGAGTCCACCACAATATTAAACAATAGTGGAGAGACCACGTCTCCCTGGGAACTCCTGTCTGAATGGTAAACTTCTCAGACAGTTCCCTCTGGATTTGCAGTTGACTGGTGGAATATTTGTAGGCTTCCTTAAGTAGTGTGATAACTTTTTGTGGGGCATGCTCATTCTCTAGTGCTCTCCATAGTGCAGGCCTGTGTGCAGTCAAATGCAGATTTGAAATTGATGAACATGACAACAGTCCATTTGCCACATCTGGTCCTTTCCTCTAAGCTGGCATAGGGCAAAGATTTGATTGCAGCAACCATGACCAGGACAGAACCCAGCCTGTTCTTCTTGGCTGGTTTCTTCACAGTGTTTTTGTAACCTTGATCGGATGATCTTCATAAATACTTTACCAACGATGGAAAGGAAACTGATACTGCGATAATTATTGCAATCCTGGCTGTTGCCTTTCTTGTGGATTGGCACAATGATAGCTTTCTTCCAGATGGCTGGTATTTGTTCTCTGTGCCATATTGTTTTAATGAGTAGATAAAGAAGATGGTGCAGGATGTCACCACCAGCCTTGATTGCCTCTGTAGTGATCAGATCCAGTCCAGCAGCTTTGTCAATCTTCAGCGATCCAATGACTTCCTTCACTTTTGCAATTGTATCTGCATCTGACGTAGATGTTGTTGGCTGGTCACTCGGCGGTGGGTCTGCTGACACTCCCTGGGGAGCGTCATGATTGTACAGGTTATTAAAGAACTCCTTCCAACGTTGCAGTCATTCTGTCAATGATTTTATGAATGTTCCATCTGCTTTCTTTATGGTATTATTTGTTACTTTGGACTTTACGCTCAGCTTTCTGAGAGTGCTGTTGAGGGTACGGTACTCATGTTTGGACAGTGCTGCTTCCAGGTCAGTGGCCACTTTGTTCCAGTACTGCTCTCGATCAATCTTCATTTTCCATCAAATCTCTTGATTAAGCTGGCGATATTGCCCATAGCTGGTCAACTTCACTTGTTTTCATTTGGCCACCAAGTTGAGGCAGTTGTCAGATATCCAAGGCTGTGTTTGCCAGCGGGCTGGTGGGCACAGGGGCTTGGCACAATCCCCTGTGCCCACTCCTGAAATCCTTCTCTCCTCCTCGTTTATGTCATCAGTTGTGTCCAGTATGGAGAAGCAGTTTGACAAGGCAATCTGAAATTCTTGCCTGCATGTTGTGACCATAAGTTGTTTCCAGTCTGGTTGAGGTGGTGATAGTGAGGTCCACTCAGCACATTGTAGTTTAAGCTGGATTTTGGCATGAACCAGGTAATGGTCTGAGCCACAATCGGGTCCTCTCATGGATCGACCATCCTTCAGCGTTGAGTGGAATCGGAGGTTGATTAGGACATAATCCAGTACAGCAGAATCCTTGCTAAAGGAGTTTCCCCATGTGAGCTGGTGTTTTAGTGGATGTTGAAACCAGGTGTTCCCAATGATCAAACTGTTGGGAGGTGGCAAAGGATAAGAGATGCCGTCCATTATCATTGATTTCACCATATCCAAATTTGTCCATTGTTGTCTCCCATCCGCTTCTGTCCATACCAGTATGAGCATTAAAGTCGCCTACCAGGATAATCAGCTCAGTCTGTGTGATCATGTCTATCGTATACTGCAGTTGGTTGTAGAAGTCATCCTTGGCTGTGTCATGACTGGTTTCAGTTGGTGCATAGGTGCTCACAATGTGGGCCTTGATGGTGCCGTGTACCGTAAGAACTGCCAAACGGTCTGATATTGGCTGAAAGGCGACAACACTGCGCCCAGCCCGCCCATCCACCATGAACCAAACACCTGCCTTCCGACTGTCACCACCAGAATAGTAAAGGGTCGTCGTCTTATCGCTATTCGGTGGTTGTATGGTCATTGTTCCAGATCCAGTAAGTCTTAGTTCTGATAGAGCTGCAATCGGAATATTGCATTTAGCAAGTTCACTCGCAATGATTTCCTTCTGACCAACATGGTGTCCTGTTCTGACATTCCATGCAGCAATGTTCAGTCCAATTTTTGGGGTGATATATAGTCTGTCTGTAGCCCATAACCAACTTCTCACCAGCGTCCTGGGACCATAGTGCTGGTGCATCGGCTGCCCTGGATGCGGCAGCATTAGTTGCAATCAGGATTCATTCAAAATTCGTGCGGTTTCTTGGCTAGTTTCCCCACTTTCCTGGTTCATTTGGAATAGGGTTTAAAAAATACATTTCCATCTAAACATCTAAAATGCTGTTTGAGTTTTCAAGACAAGTTGGCTTTTCTGCAGTAGTCACTGTTTAATTGCAAGTGCATTTTTCATATCTGTGGATGAGCTTTGCAATCCCCTCCTCTTAGAATGTTATCGCCGGTGACTTGAGATGGGCCTTAATGTTGTTTTGAAGATTGTCATTAACCCCTTTTTGTCCATTTAAAAAAAAAATTTTAATTAAGCATAAAAAATACTTAAAACTGAAAAAAAAAACGAAAAAAATGCGTTAATTTTGGTTAAAAAGCTTCATCATTTAGTTTTCTTTGTCTCACCTTTCTGTGAAATTTAACACGGATGAGTTATTGTTTACACATCTGGATGACCTTGAACACAGCTGGAGTTGGATTTCCCGGGACATTCTCAGACATCGTGGGAGGACAAGGGTTTAAAGTAGGGTGACTTCAATCTGGCGGTATATTTTTAAATATTTTTAAAAAATTATAATTTTTATTGCGATTTCCGACCCCCCCTAATTAATTAAACTTCTATATAATAAAATCTATTAATTAAAAAAATTAAAAAACTATCGGAAGTCGTTTTTGACATCAGAAAGCAGCTTTAAATAACTTTACCGAAGGAAAATCGGTGCGCTACAACTTTAGAATGATAAATTAATTTTGATAAAAAACTCCCATTAAAAAAACATTAAGCCTTAATCGAGCCTTATCAAAGGCTCATTAAAATCGCGATAAAATTTTTTCGCGTGCGCAAAAAATTCTGAAAAAATTTGGGGACCTAAAAAACATTCCAAAAATTCAAAAAAAATAATTTTTTCAAAAGTGGCCTTAACGACCGATTTTTACGTAATGCTATAAAACTTGCTCGAGTCACACTCGAGCGCGGCTCAGAAGGGGTTAATCTCAAGCCTCTGCTCTCCTAGCCACATTTTCTGTTCAGGAAAGAGGTGGAAGTCTTCATACATTAAGGGTGTGAAAACTTCCACCTTTCAGACTTCCACTCAGCTTGGAACTTTTTAAACACTCAGCGTATAGTTCTGATTTAGCACAGAGCGATTTCCACCTCTTTCCTGAACTGAAAATGTGGCTAGGAGGGTAGAGGTTTGAGACTAATGATGATCTTCAAAACAATGTTAAGATCATCAACAATGTTAACATCTCTGGCCTTATTCTGACGACGACATTCTAAGAGGAGGGGATTGCGAAGCTCGTCCACAGATATGAAAAATGCCTCAATCTTCAAGGTGATTATGTCAAAAAGTAATTATGTTTGTACCTAACTTTTGGTAATAAATTCATTTTGTTATTTACACTTGTCTTTGTTATATGGACCATTGGAGGTTGAAAAAAAGCAGCTGTGTACACAGAATCTAGAAAATCTAGCAAAAAATAAACATTAGATTAATGAGTAAAATATGGAAGATAGAACTAGTCTGTTAAAAATGAATATGTGATTTTTATTTATGAAATGTATATGCAATGACTGACATCATTCCGCTGGGCAATAGTTTGTAAGCAGGATCAAAAAGGAATTTCATACAAGGTGCGACTCACATTAACCAATTAACCAGTGTGCATATGATTGAAAACTTACTAATGTTTTTGTAGCCCCTTCTGGGCTCTTCCTCGGGCTTCTTTTTTATTCAAAACAAGCTGGCAGTTAACATTGGAATATAAATCGAATGGTAATAGATTTCGGTTACCATATGCGCGTGCATTCCCTTTAGATGTTTAAATAAGATCGAACAAAGGGAATGGATTCATGTATGGTAACCAAAATCTATTACCATTTGATTTATATTCGAATGTTAACTGCCAGCTTGTTTTGAATAAAAAAGAAGCCTGAGGAAGAGTCCAGAAGGGGTTATGAAAACTTTAGCAAGTTTTGAATTGTATGCACACTAGTTAATTGGTTAATGTGAGTTGCACTTTTTATGTTCATCCTAGTGTTGTGCAGTTAAGAATTTCATATAAGGATTTTCAGGTATGGGAGAAGGTATTTGCCTTCCTGTAGTTGGTGGCTGGTTCTTTAAAACAGTGGTTCTTAACCTTTTTATACGCGTGGTCCACCAAATATTTCATAATTTTTTTGTGACCTCCATTTTTTTTAAATAATAATTTATATTTGTTAAATTATCTATAATAAATTGATTGTTTTTTATTATTGCTTTATTTTTAAAATTTCAAGCTTTAATAGTTTCTTAGAATTACTTTGGAATTAAAGAAGTAAATACTGCAGTGTAAGTAGCATATTTGCATTTATTTCTTCTGTACTAACAAAGTTATATGTGGGAAGAAATAAAGTTTTTGTATTTAGTTTTTTTTATCTTTCTTATTTCACTTTTCAATACGATATTTGGTTATACATCAATTTTCTTTTTATTATATTCTGAAGGAAATTTTGCATAATTTGGCGGCCCCTGGCAAACTTCTTATGGGCCCCCCTGCTTTAAAAGATGCTTTGCAAATCTCCATTCTTTTTAGAAGTTTTAAGTGGGACCAGTTAGATGCATCTAGAAAAGATGGAGATTTACAAAGCATCTTTTTAAAGAACCATCCATCAATCCTAAGAGGTGGATGATACCTTCTCCCATGCTTGGAAATCCTTTTTATGAAATTTCCTTTTGATTCTACTTACAAACTGTTGCCCAGTGGAATAACATATGGCAAATTGTTTTGTCACTCATTTTTTCTAGAGTATCACACATCTGCGATTTAGGACATTTATTTACTTATACAAGCTTATACAATATATTTATTATTTGGAGATTACAGTAATTGTGAAAAATTAGTTAACAGCTATGGTTTTCTAAAAAATTTTTTTAATTTTAAATTGTTCTAAAACTTAGTGTGTAAAGTTTCTGAAGATAAACTAGAGTAATCCTGAAAAATTTGTGCTTTAAATATTTTATTTTCTTAAATCATTATTTTTAATAAAAAAGATACATTAGCATTCTGGGTTTGAATTGATGATATTTTATATTTCGTATACAGGAAAAACATTGGAACACTTATGTCAAAATAGAAGTTGATAACAAATGTTTATCTTATGACATTATTTGAGACTGCTTCAGTTTTATTAGAACTAATTGGAAGGCATTTCTTAGTGATGTACTTTCAGAATTTTTTTGCCTTGTGTTTGCATTGTTTGAGGAAAGATAACCAAATTTATTTCATCAGAATTAAAATGTTTCTTGGATGGTATAGGAAGAAGAAATGTAATAAAAAGTTAACTATTTCTAAATACTGTATAAAGAAAGCTGTGGTTGGAGTTATTCTTAGGTAAATTGTTTGTATACAAGTATGTATAAATATCATAAATTCACTTCTATCAAAAACTGTAACTGACCTAGGCATGGAATGAAATCTGCCTAAAATTGATATGTAGTTATAGCAATAGGAATATTGACAAATAGTTTAGTTTTTGGTTAAAGAAAAAAGATAACATCAAATTATAATAAATGAGATTTTTTTTATGACATTCTATAAATTTTAATTCCACTCTGTGAAATTAAAACTTTGAACTTTACTGTTTGTTTGTTTATGTTTAATAATAATAAAATTATATGTTAGAGAGGTTGTGGCTGACGTTTTATTGCGAAAATATGTATGTTGGACATTCAGCACCGCCTTCCTGTAAGCCTATAAGTTTGACAATGGCATTTGGAATGTCAGTGGAATCATGCTCGACGTTCCAAATGCCATTGTCAAACTTCTAGGCTTACGGGAAGGCGGTGCTAAATGTCTGACATACACATTTTCATGATGAAAACATTGCCCACAACATCTCTATTATTTGATTTCTTATATTTCATTCTATTTGCAATTTATTCTTATTTTGTATCCCTTTCTATAAAAGAGATCAGTGAATTAAATCTGATTTTGGAATGGAACTGAGAAGCAAAAAATATTAGGAACCCCTGCTGGACTAGAAACAGCTCAACTTGAAGAGCTATTTGAATATTCTTTTGTTTGTTTTTTCCAGAAAATCAAACACTATGTTATGAACTGAATTAAAAAGTTAATATTTTCAATTAATATGGTTTAATACATTTACAGGTAAAAGAATAAATATTTACCTTAATTTGAAAAATGCTTAATTAAAACTAATCTGATCAAACTATTGTCCTAAGAAAATGTAAGATTTGATTTAATTTCCTTTACTTGGGAAAAGATCAATGTCATTTTGATAGTGTTAGAAGATACTATGAAAAATTACAGATGCTCTATACAAGTGGTTCTCAACTGGTGGGTTGCAATCTCTTGGGGGACAAACGATCTTTTCACAGGAGTTGCCTAAGACCATCCAAAAACACATATTTCCGATGGTCTTGGGAACCAAGACACCACTCCTTGGATTTCAACATTTGGTACTAAATGAGTCACCAAAAGTCATTGGAACTCACTGTATGATTCATCAGCAAATATTAGCAACGAGATGCTGCCACAAGACTTACGAGAAGTAATGAAAAGCATCATAAATTCTGTCAATTTTGTAAACGCGAGCATTTTAAACAGTCAACTGTTTTCGGAATTGTGCAACGAGTTGGATGTGCCGAACAATGCTCTGCTATTTCACACTGAAGTGAGATCTTTGTCGCGAGGAAAAGTTTTAAAATGTGTTTTTGAGCTTTGTGATGAACTCAAAATGTTTTTAATCAGAAAGCAAGATCGCAGTTTGAAGCACTTTTCAGCGATAAAAGTGAACTGCAGAAAATAGCTTACTTGGTTGACATCTTTGTCATCTTGAATGAGTTAAATTTAACACTGCAATGACCAAATGCAACATGTCTCGATCTGTCTGAAAAGCTCTGATCATTCCAAATGAAACTTCAGCTTTGGCAAAAAAAAAAAATTGGATGAAAATAAAATTTACATGTTACCTACCTTATCTGCTTTCTTTGAGGAACATGGCATTGAACCAGACAAAAGGATTACAATGATAATTTCTGTGAAAGAACACTTGCAAGTGCTTAGACAAAATTTCATTGTACTTTCCAAATCTACCTGGCACCTCATTTGCACTTGCCAGAAGCCCATTCATGGTCAAAGTTGAAGATGTTCCTGAGACAGCATGAGGAGTTCATTGAACGTATTAACAGTGATGCATCGAGAACTGATTTCCCTACAGTGCTAGTTACAAAATTCTGGATCAAGTGCTTGGTAATATCCTGTTCTGTCTGAGACTGTGTTGTGCCTTCTTCTTCCATTTCCAACAACATATTTTTGTGAAACAGGATTTTCCAGCTTGTTGGTTATCAAGTCTAAATACAGAAGTAGAATTGTTGTGGAAGGTAATCTACATTGTGCTCTTGCAAAGACTTCCCTGAGAATTTCTGATCTGGTGGGAAAGAAGGAATCTCAACCTTCGCGCTGACGTAGGCTTTTATGCAATCTGTTGCAAAATATAGCAATGTAGTTTATTGTTATATTAAGATTGTTACCCATGCTACACCATGCTTAAAGTCAAAATTTCATTTATTTGTAATTAGAAATAAATATTTCACAATAATTACATATTGCTTTTGTGAATAATCACTATGCTTTAATTATGTTCAATTTGTAACAATGAAAATATATTCTGCATATCAGATATTTATATTATGATTCATAACAGTAGCAAAATTATAGTTATGAAGTAGTACTTACTTACTTACTTATTCTTTATTAGGCACCTTGCAGGTGCATTCCCAGTACCGTATTATACATAGCTGAGAAATATATATACAATTTTTTATATGAAAGTATAATTTACAAATGATAAAACCGCTTGACAAATTGTAGGAAGACAAAGTAAAGAAGTTGTACAATATCTGTATGAATTTTACAAATCGATACCGTGGTGATGAATAGAAATGGTTATACAGGTGTTGGGTGTACCAATATAGATATAAACTTACAGCTTGTCATGCAGGTTATTAAAAAGAAAGTACATAAGATAAAATAGAGGTGAACGAAAATTAACTAAAACTAACTTAAAACTAAACTTATGACTATCTTAAAACTAAACTTACACTATATAACAATAAACTGAGCGTGTTGTATTCTAATCGTAATACAGAGTGTTATGAAATCTTATGAGGCCGAGTGTCTACAGCACAGTTTTTCTAGTTTGTTGGTAAGTTTTGTCGAAGCTCATCAATGTTGAAGCCGTGTATAGTTCATAACAGATGTTTAGATAGCACAGACTATTGACCATCACTAGTTTATGGAACCAAGTTGCATGTTGCACAATATTTTCCTGATTGGATGGTGTATTCTTATCACACAGATGTTTAGATCACTCAGACTATCAACCAGCAAAAGTTTACGGAGCCAAGTCACAAAGTTGAACACTGCTTTTCTAATCCAACGGCGTATTCTTATCCAATCACATCAATGCAAAGTTTCCTTAGACTTGCAGTAGGCATTGATTATTACTATAAGATGGGCTCAGATAATTGCCTAGCATGTCTCTATCGTTACAGCACATAGGCTGTATCCAAATGTCATGTCCTTTCTCAAATGGAGAAAACACACATTGCAGCAGAGGTGCAGAGAAAGCAAACGGTTTAGAATAAGGACACAAGGTTCAATTAAGGTCACCTGTCTACAGCTCAAACAATGTTTTCAAGATATCCATAATCCACACGTCTTTTGTAAAAGTCATGTGTCTGCAGTACAGACAATGTGTCCAAGATGTTAATTCACGTATCTACGTCAGAGACAATGTGTATAAGACATCCATGATTCTGCACTGAAGCAATTTATTTGGGCAGGAGACTTTGCAATTCTTCTTGCGAACTGACTGTGATGAGTTATGTATTCGATTATTATGAAGATAATTAACACGTTGACTGAACACAAAGGTCATAGATAAGGCATAGTGATCAAAGTATGTTGAATGTTTTTAATAATCATGTATCCATCGAAGCCTTTATATGGTAGTAAAACGTTTTTATTTGTCAAGTCCTCTGACAATTCAGCAAAGTGGCAAATGTAAGAAAAGGGTCGTTAACAATTGACGACAGAAAATGCAAGAGAGTTAAACTCAAAACTATGTTGAATATAGCGAATCCAACAATAATAATAGGACTTTCAAAAACCGAATAAAAGAACAAGACAACAAGAAGTTTTCAAGAAAATAAACAAGTTCATCAAGTAAGATAAAAGTGATTGAAATCAAGAATTATTCCCTAGTTGCGTAGGTTGCTATAGTCTCATGGCGTTTAACTAGTAGAAGAAAGGAAGAAAAAATTTATTTATTTTTTATGAGATCTTCATGTTTGCATGGCCAGTTGAGGTTATATCTATGAGCAATGGTTTTTATTTCTAAATGTTCTCTTTCAAGAGAAATACAGGTAAAAAGATAATGGTCGACACTGTCCGGTTGTCCGCATATGGCACACAGATCATTTTGCTTATTCACAAATTGATGTAGATAATTTGAAAATTTGCCATGTCCGGTAAGAAATTGAGTAAGGGGGAAACTTGGAATTACCCATTTATATTTATTATGATATTCCTTGATGTTAGGTATGAATTTAAAAGTCGTGTCATTATGTTTGCAGTCCCAGTTGAGTTGCCATTGGTTTAAAAGATCTTCGTTTAAAAGTTATGAAGTAGTAACGAAAATAATTTTATCATTGAGGGTCACCACAACACAAGGAACTATATTAAAGGGTCGTGGCATTAACAAGGTTGAGAACCACTGCTCTATACATTTTTGATTGAAGTAATCTAATGTGTCATTAATAGAAATGAAATTCTTGAAACTTATTAAGATTTTCTGGTGCTATTAGTCCTAGATATCATATTCATAGATGTGACACAGATCTTAAAAATATGTATTTCCTGAATGTGAAATGTATTTGATACATTTGTTTGCATAATTGTTGTATGTTAAGTTTATCTGTTGAGATATTTATATAAATTTTGAATACTATATTAATACCATATTTTATCAATTGGTATGTTTTTTTAATAATTTAGTGGTATGACAACATATGTTTTTAAGTTCTGGACAACAGTATAAACTGTGTTTTAATTCTTTTGCTAATTATAACAAATATTTGATATTTATCAGAAACTATCATTTTTTATAATGTATATCAATAATAATATCAAATTGATTTATAATAATAATTATAGAAATGGAATTGCTAATATAGGAAAGGCTTGTCCAATGCAAATTTGTACATGTTTGTGTTTTTCTTTTGTAACTTTTTATTATGCACGTTGAAAAAGGCTGACATGCCAAAGTGTATTTAAATAAAAAAATAATAATAATAAATACATCAAGATTTTGTTGTATGCAGTTAAAAACATTTTTTTTAATCAAGTAAAGAGAAATAAGAAAAGTTTATTTGAACAATAATGACAATGTGAGAAATAACTTCACTTTCCAAATAATTATTATTGTTTATACATTATTAAACAGTTCATACCTTCATGAAACCTCAGTATATTTAAAATATGTTCAATTATTCAGTTTTCATTCATTTTTAATTTTGTTTAACTGTTTTTTTAGATATGTTTTTTCATAATTTAAATACTTAACTTCAAAAATGGTTTTTTTCCCCTACTCATTTTTTTTATTTTAAAAATAGAAATAGAAAATAAAAATAGATACCAACATTTCTATTTTATATTTTTATCATAAAGCCATATTTTCCTCCATGATATTGAAAATTGCTCTTAATGTGGTTTCTGTGCAATGTAACTATTGTGTTGGATAAGAATTTCCTGTAATTTATCATATTCTGAATTGAATTATAAATTAATTTTTTTATAATTGCCTTTATTTTTTTTATTGCAGACATATAATCCACCATTGTCTTCTTCAAGTATGGCAGATTATATGCCAAGCTATTATGCTTCAATGTCATTTCCTTACTTGAATCAAGGCTTAGATGGAGCATGGAGTAATGGTGGTGATCCAATGACTTTTCTTGGAGGTTATGGTGGACAGATGGGTAGTGGAGACCAACATTCTCATTACATGGATGGCATGTTTGGTCAGAGTGGATTTAGTGGCTACAACCAAGGATTTAATTTTTTTCCAGGTAGCAGTGGTGATTATTCTGCGTGGGGAAATTCTAGCATGGGTGGTTCTCGTAAAACTGGCAGTCATGGAGCATATCATGATGAATATTATAGGGATTCCTATGATCAAGGAATGGATCGAGGTGGTTTAAAACATGTAGAACAAGGAATGGGTGGACTTTCCTTAAATGAACATAAAGGTGATAATCAATTTACAAAAGATGCTTATTCAAAAGGAGTGGCACCAGGCTCTGGCAATGTAATGAATGACCATCAGCTGGGGAAGAAATTTGTATCTCCTCCAACAGACTCTCTTTCAATGTCAAATGCTGGGACAAGTGGATCAGGACAGCCTGTTGGCTCCAAAAAAACATGGGCTTCAATTGCCAGTCAACCTGCAAAACCTCAGCCAAAGATGAAACCAAAATCTATTCCACCTGCTCCAATGCTTTCTGGTAAACATAATTCTCCTAGTATGGATATTGGAACTTGGGAAAGTAAAAATGGCAATAGTAGTGGAAACAGTAGTACTTCGGGAAGTGGAAAGATGGGACCTCCACCATCAACACCTCAAGCAAGGTCAGCTCCCTGGGGTGCTCCTAGGGGTGTTCGTAGTGGTGGACCATCTGGACCAGGTTATAATTCTCCGCATCAGCAGCAGCAGCAGCAACAACAACAAACAATTCCAATTGCTCAGAGCCATAATACTGGGGGAGATAATTTCCCATCACATCCTGTTTTGGATAAATTGCGAATGGAAAATAACTATAATCCAAAAGATTTTGATTTAAATCCTAAAAATGCAAGATTCTTTATCATTAAATCATATTCAGAAGATGACATTCATCGTTCTATCAAATATTCTATTTGGTGTTCTACAGAACATGGAAATAAGCGATTGGACCAGGCATTTCGTGAACGAGAGGGAAAAGGCCCTGTATATCTATTATTCAGTGTTAATGGATCAGGACATTTTTGTGGTATGGCAAAAATGACATCACCTGTAGACTACAGCTGTTCATCTAGTGTTTGGGCCCAAGATAAATGGAAAGGTCAATTCAAAGTAAAGTGGATTTATGTCAAAGATGTGCCCAATTTACAACTCAGGCATATACGATTGGAGAACAATGAAAACAAGCCAGTTACCAATTCTCGGGATACGCAAGAAGTGCCACCAGAGAAGGGAAAACAAGTGTTGAAGATAATTCATAATTTTCGTCATTCTACTTCTATTTTTGATGACTTTCTGCATTACGAGAAACGTCAGGAAGAAGATGAACAACGTAAGTATATTGGAATAGTATTTACAAACATTTTATTTATATTTATATTGATTAAATTTTTCAACATGCATTTATACATACTATGCTGATACTTCACAAAGCTAGATTTTTGTAAAATACGATATCACACATTAACTTCATACTTCAAAATTTTACATCTTAAGGTACTTTTTTAAATGCTTCATTGCTTAAAAACTGTTATAAATCAATTGTTGTAAATACAAAGAAATGTATGAGGAATTTATATTATGAGCCTTATTTAAAGTTATATACTAATAACTAATATTTAATAAAATTATCATATTTTTGCCTTATAAGATGCACTGTTATATTGCGTACATTTTTCATGTTGAATTTTTTTTATTTTCATGTTGTTTTTTTATAAAAATATTCTTTGTAGCAATTGACCCATTTCAGCTTAGAGGATGCATCTTAATTTTCAGATACATTTTAGGTACAAAAAAGTGTATCCTGATAAGGCAGAAAAATACAGTACTTAAAAACTAAAATACTTAAAAATTTTTTTATAAATTTGGTTAAACTGGGTTGCAAATCAACACTTGTGTAACTGTTTTTGCTGATTTTATCATCAACAGAAGTTTTTAATTAAAATAATGATTGCAAAATCTTCTTGGTTAATTAATAAGAATACCTGCTTTTGATCTTGTTCATATCTGATACTATTCTTAAATACAATTTTAGCTTTCTTTTTAAATATATATACTTTCAAGTTCATTTCTGAATATGACACAACTTTAGTCTACTAGCTTCTTGAAATAGTTTAATAATGAAAGATGCTGCTTCAGAATATTAAGTTATTCTTCCTATCTCATAATTATGTTGTATAAAAATTCATGTGTTATGTTAATAGATGAATAATGTAGAGAAAAAAAATGACAGTTTAAATCTTCATGTAAAAATGCTGCTTTTAATTAAGTGAATTAAAAAAGAATTGAAGAAAGAAAAACCATTAATTCAAAAAATAATTCAACAAATTATTGAATTTTTTCAAGTAATTGAGTTAAAATGAATATTTTTAATAAATACAATATGAAAAAAAATCCTGGAAAAATGTTGCAACATTAACAAGAAGTTTAACTGAGAAATTTTTGGTTGTAGTTTCTACTTACTACACCATCTAATTACAATCCATTTTTTTTCACATTTCTTTTAATAAGAAAAAGTTTGGAAACATTTAAATCAATTGCCAAACATATGTAAAAATTAGATTATTTTGGGTTAGAATTGAACCAATTAGTTAGTTAAATTATGAAATTTGGCCTAGAAGTAGGCAGTTAATCTTCTCTCTTATGCTAAGATTAATAATAATAAATTAATAATGAATTTTAATTAAATCTCTGCAAAGTCAACTTGTTACATTCTTCAAATCAAAACTCAAAAGTTTTCAAAAAATATCATCAAACCACCAGTTGAGTTTGAAAAGTTTACATGTTGGTAGAAATGGTTTTGATGAATAGAAAAAGTAGCTTTTAACATGAAAATATTGTATTTTATCTTATTTTAAAAATATGCACTTTCTGAATAGCTAATAATTTTGATATCATGAAAGAAATTTTATCTAAAATATTTCATAGAAATCATTTTTAAGCTGTTTTGTGGTATTAAACAAAGGTTACACCAGCTGCCTTATAATATTGGGCTATATACAGTATCAGCAACAATAATTTTGAATTACTAATTAATTTGTCCCTAGAGGGAGGCATTGGGTGTCATCTCGTATTAAATTTAATAATTATAGTTAAACCTGTCTATAACGGAGCCGTAAGGGACAACAACTGTGAACTTCATCCGTAAAAAAGTTCTCTAAGATAAAAATGAGTAACTAATTGAAAAGTAAAATAAAACGTTACAGTTGCCTGCCTACCTTTGTCAAACAAAATTATATTTAATTCAGTTTGTTTTCTTCATAAGTGAAAAAAACAAACAGCATGCAGAACACAATCATCAGCATGTTTTATAACTGTTTCAAGTAGATGAGGTGTTTCAACAATGTGTGTCTGTGATGCACTAAGATTTGTTGCAAATTCATGAATTGCTATTCGTCAATCTTTAACAATTTCTTCTTGTAATTTCTCTTCAACAGCTTTTGGTGCCCGTACATTTCATATCCTTCAGTTCAAAATTTCTAAAGGAAACTTTCAAAACTATGTTTGAAACACTCAGAGTTTAGAAGAATTTTCCCCATACATGGTATGAGTATTTTTTACTGTTTGTATAGCATGATATCCTTTACAAAACTTAAAAAGCATACATTCCCAATCTGCATTTTATTTGCAGATATTTTGACTTTATTTTATTCAAATGAAATTTGATGTAAAAAAGTTAAAGATAAGTTCTTGAAGATCTAATTTCACATCAGGAATAATGTATTAAATTTCACAACTTATAATTACATTACATATTTATGTTAAGTAAAAACAGCTGTTAATAAAACTTTCCATTCAAATCCCAATAAAATTATTGTAATACAGTAGTTGTATTTTGCTATTCTGTAATGTGTGTTTGTATTTTTTTACTTTTTTATGATTTATACATGATAGGCTTGTAAACTTCTTGTTAATTAAATTCGTTAAATCAGATAGATATTTTTCTGTAATACAGCCCAATTTTCCTTTGTTTCCACTCTAGACAGGTTCTCCTATATATATATAGGTTAATTTACATTAATTTTTGCAAAAAATTCAAGGGACAGAAGAAACTTTCCATTAAATTAATGACATGTTTTTCGCTATATGCAGGTTCCTTTACAAACAGGTTTGACTGTAATTTAATTAAATAAATAATTTTAGAATAAATGCTTTGCTGGGTATGCAATGGCCAGTTAAGTGCCTTATACAAGACAAGGGCACTGAATGTATCTCCAGTTGACACTGTGATAACCAGTGATGATGTAAGTTAAATATACCTGGAAGAGGAGATTGGACCTAAGGTCCAGGTAGCATAATTGGCAAAACATCCGCATAGCAAGTAGGAGTTGCAGGTTCAAGTCCCGCTTTGGGCCGATTCTTCTCTTCCAGTTTATTCTAAAATTATTTATTTAGTTAAATTATAATTATTAAACTTATTTCGAGATGTGCCTAATGCCTTCCTCTACAGTCAAATTAGTTAGTAATTCAAAATTATTATTGCTGATATATATATATTTGAATTGCTGATTATATATATATATCAGCAATAATAATTTGGGCTATATATATATATAGCCCAAATTATATGGCAGTTGGTGTAACTTTATTGTAATGTATTGGGTTTTGTAGGTTGTTTATATTTGTATTAAGCAAAGGATATTTGTTGAAAAATTTTGGAAAAATATGATCATGGAAGAATTTCATTTAATAACAAAAATATCACATTTTAAATAAAAACAATGACTATTTTATTAGTAATTAACAAATTTGCAGAAACAAACTCACTGATGGTTTAGTAGTGTATTTATACAAAGTTGATCATATAGTCGGGTTATCAGAAACTTGTTGAGATCTATAATAAATGAATATTTACTCCTACTCAAAAAAAGATATAACCTAAAATGCACTTTTGCTATTTTGTATCAAAAATAAAGAAATTATGGTTTATTTTGTAAAATACAGTAAACCTTCTTTTGTGACCTCTTCTATTTTGTGCACATCTCATTAGTTACTAGCAGAAAAATTTCCAAAATTTTTCTGCTAGTAACTTGAATTTAAGTAGTGTGTAGACTTTTATTTTATGACCATCTTTGATTTGAGCTCACCTCCAATAGGTGACTATTTACACAAGCCTAGGCCATGTGGAGCTGTTTTCTTTGTTCTGTTTTCATGCTTTGACAGATTATGACCTTCTCGGATTCCAGATTGGAAGCTCCTCTACATAATTATACCTCATCATAAACTAATAATCTCAATTGTAGCTATAGAATTATTTATAAATTGATATACAATTGCAATGGAAAAATTGTATTTTTCCCAATTTCATCTGCCCTAGGTATATGTCTCAATTGCTTGCTGTTACCAGTGGGTAAGTGAGAACAATGGACTGTGCTGGAAACAGTAGAAATGTGAACCATACTGTTCAAAATTTTTTAGTGTTTTCAGAAGCGTTATAATTGTCACTAACAAATGAAATGTAACTTCTCTACAGTAATAAGAGTATTTGGGTGGCTGGTGACTTTATTTGGTGACTTGTGTTTGTTAATAGAACTGTGAACAATCATAAATTCCAACATACATTCTTTAATAACGAATGTTTGACTTTATTCAAAAATCTTCATTAGGCCACATCACTATCAAATGTGTCTCCATCGATGTTCTGTGAGTGTCTATCGTTAATAAACTACTATTGAAACTTATTTTTTGGTTTATTTGCTTAAAATAGCATAAATTTTGAATAACATATTTCTTGTCATAAGTTGTTTTCAAATTCTGTAATACTGTGTGTTAATATAAAGGTTATAATTTACACCCTCTTGTGAGATCCAACCCCTGTGTAAACTAATTTTTCACTTTCCACCTAAACTTTAGACATATTTGAAATAAATTTATCACCTTCCCTTTAAAATAACATTGTCAGAAAAAAGGAATCAAATATCTCATCAACAACAATAGAAGGTTATAACTCTCCTCTTTAATGTAAACATTCACCTATCCAGGCACTCATTCTCACAATGCAAGACTTAAAGTTTACAATTAACATCTGATTTTGTCACTTTATTATGATCCCGGGAACACCTGTTGACCTTCACACCTGCTAAAGTAACCTCTAACTTTAATAACAGTCTATCTATCACATGACATTTTTCTCAGGCCAAATCAATATAAGCCTGCATCATCTCCCCCTCAGGGGAGTCTCTTGCAAGCCGGACTATACTGAAGAGCGATATTGTTGAGCTATTTTTATTAAATTAAATGTGGTCTACGAATCAAAGTCACGATTTTTATAAAATTGTGCACCGTCGACATCAAGGACTGATATGAACCTCCATGGAATAATCAAGAGGTATGATCTTAAGCACGTAAACTCTCTCTCAGCCCCTAAAACTTCTACTTGGAAGTTAGAAGAGCTCGAAGTTATGTTGATTTTCGTAGTTGTAAACATCCTTTTTTGTTATTCAATAAATCCTTGATTTTCTTGTTAAATGATATCCTTTGCTTGTTTGCCTTTGCCTTACCGACGATTCCTCTCACCATCTCCACTCGACCTGACAAAAAGAATCCTGACCCTTTGGGATCGTAGAGCATAACAAGCCATCCACTGACAAAGCGGACAGGTTTAACTAACCTGTTGCTGACAAAAAGAGGTACGAGCTCGTCATACCTCTGGTGTCCCACACTCTGTTATGTGACTATTTTTCGATTTCCTCAAGAATAGTTATAAATAGGAGGTTTTAAAATTAATATGTAGTAATACATATTTTAACATAAATAAATATATAATTTTTATTATTTTTGACACATGCACACATGCACTAGAAACTCAATTTATTTAAGGTTTTTTTTTACTGGTTTCTTCGTATATTTGTAAACCACTATATTAACATTTCTGCCTTTCATTTAATGTCTTTCAAGTTTATGAATTTTTGGGATTTAGCACACTGAAAACTTGATTTTTGGATGAATTTTCATCTAAAATAATGCTTTTTCAAAAACTGAAATGTTCTGTATTTTGTGATTGGGTTGTCAGAAGAGTTATAAAGTTCAAAGAAGTGTGTGTGTTTTACTACCTTGTAATAGTGACTTGACATCACATTCTACAGTTTTATCATTTTAGCAGCATTGCTGGACTCTGACATTGGCATAGTAACAGAATAAAGTGATATGAACATATTTTCAAAGTTCACTGTAGATTTTGAGGTTTAATTAGTGTTCCTGTGCAGCTACAAACCTGGACATTGTGGCAATACATACAAAAAATACAAAAGGAAGTACTTTCAAACTTAGAAACTGCACTGATAAAAAACACATGAAATTCTCAAAGAAAACAGACAGACATCCCTTATTATTTTTCTAAAGACAACTTAACAATTTATCATTTTTGTGCAAAATATGTCTAGAGGTGCCAATCATTGTACATTAACCTATATTGTATGAAATAAATACTTTTATGGAAGTGTTTATTCTGGTAACGTGTTTTTCTTCACTTTATTATGAATGCATATATAAATGTATTTGTACATTCAGGCATGGTTTTGAAGGATGTTTTGCTTTTATGTATTCTTCAATTTAACATATTTTTTCATGGTTCATTGAAAAATGTTATATCAAGTTTATACTGTCTATACCAGTGGCTCTCATCCTATATTCTGCAGAACACAGGTGCTCTGCAAACTTGTCCTGCATGTTCCACAAAAAATTTTCATTTTTTTTTATTGCAAATTTATTCCAATGTACAATAACATATGAAATTATCTGTAAATAAAGTTATATTTACAATTTTTGTAATAACTAAGGATTATTTCTTCAAAATTCGAATAAAGATGGACTCAAAAGTTATTTTGACTTTTTGTAAATAGTCCTAACTTCGAATTTTAAAGTTATATTTATTATTTACTCAATACTATATATTGTATTGAGTAAAATAATCTATAAATTATTATTATTTTATTGCTTTATTGCAGTGTTTCTCAACCTCTAACGAATCGTCGCCCCCTTCAATAAAACCATTACATAGTATCACCCCCTTCACTACAAAATTCTGTTGCTGAGGGCTAAGGCTAATGCCAAATTCATACTGCATTGAATAGACTAGTGACTAGTATAATGTTATTTGTTTAATTATTATACAATATAACAAATAAAATATCTAATTAATCTTAATATGTTTTACTATATCACCCAGAAAATTGTTTTTTGCCCCCCAAAATATAAATTGTTACAAATTGCCTCCTCAACATGGAAAAATGCCCACATGGGGGCGATATCGCCCCTGTTGAGAAACACTGCTTTATTGTTTGTGAGAATAGTAAAGATGAAATTTCTTATTGATTTTTGAATATCTTGATGCTAATGCTCCACAAAATGAAAAGAGTATGAATAGTGTTCTGGAGTCTCAGAAAAGTTGAGAACCACTGGTATGTACAGTAGAAACTTGTGCCACAGTTCCAATGTATACTGTACATTCAGGAGATTTGATTATCCAAAATAATTTTTTTAAAAATTGTAACATTGTACATACCACAGAATAGAATACAGTGGAACCCTGGTCGATGAACTTAATCCGTTTCGTGACTCTGTTCATTAACCAAAGCAATTTTTCCCATAGAAATTAATGCAAATGCAATTTATCTGTTCTAGCCTCCAAAATTTTTGTGATTTTATTTGTAAAATACAGTAGGTTTTCTCTGATGAAAATGTAGGAAGATATAGTATCTATCATTACAGCAGCAAACATGTAAACTTTATTTAACAAAATAGCTGTACATACCTTCATTTGTTGTAGTTGGTGACAGGAGTGGAGATATACAGAGCTTAATGCTTAGAACAGGAATCCCCCTCCAAAAAATAATGGGTAGCACTTCATTGAGAGATTCTTTGAGTCAAGGTCTCTTTTGGTAAGGAACAAGAAATTAATCTAAAGTTGATTGTCTTACTCTTTTAATCAAACTTTTTCTCAAATGCGATACTGCATTGTCATTTTCTATTGCCACTATCACTTCTCTTTCTTGGATGCCATATTGATTAAATATATAAATCACAAAACTGAAAAAAGAAGTTTAGCACAAACACGTGCTAAAAGTACTGCTTAACTCACGCATGCCTAACAGCAACTAAAATTTGACACAAAAACCATTAAGTTCATTATCCGAGACAAAATTTTTGCAAAATAAAAGTTCGTTAATCGGGGTTCCACTGTACACACAGACCAAACAACTCTCCACATAACTGGAAATACTATGTTAACTGTCAATTTTAGTACTATGAAACTAGGTCAAATACATAACATTATGTTAAATTTTCAGTAAATTAATTTACCTTCAAATGCAATAATTGTATTACAATATTTACTATTTATGAAATTTTAAATGCTGTACTTAAAACAGATAAATGAGTTGATTATTTAAAATATGTGTATTTGAAAGTCTCCTAAATCCATCAAATCAGTAGTCGAATTTCCACTGTAAAATGTTTGTAGTCCAAGAATTATTGCTTTGTGTATATTAGGATATGGATGGCATAATCTGTGAGATTATAATCTGATAAAATTGTAAGTCTACAATTATTGCCAATAATTGCAGAAAATCATGATACTGTATTCCATAATATTGCTACAACTTGTGTGCAGCTGTTACTATTGAATACAAGGCAAATCATTTTATTGAAATTACAAACATCTTGCAATGTTAAATTAAATTTTATTTATTTAAATTTATTCAGTTATATATAGATAAATAGGAATATTGGTTAAATGAGTTTCTTGTGTGTATACACCATTATTAATTAAATAGAAAAATAAGAGAGATGGGGAATAACAAATTTTTTGAATACTCAAATATCTTAAATATTTAAAAGGCTGTCAGTGTCACAGATTTTGATGAGCTTTAATTTTCATTATTTCACTAAAAATTAAAAAAAAATCACTAATGTAATTAATATTTTATCTGTACAAATACAAAAATTTTGATTTTTCGTCAATGGTTAATATATTTATCTTGCAAATTGCCATTTTTTAATAAACTCTTGTCACAAGCTCCTGTGTAAATCAGTTTAGGCTGATTGAGGATGTGCAAAAATAAAATTTGAAGATTACACTGGACAACAATGATTTTGTTTTGGTCTCAAAATTAGCATATTCTGATGTATTTTCATCTGCTGAATTCAAAAATCATTATAAAAATGACCGATTAGCTCTTGCTTTGGACAGTGGTTCCCAACCAGTGGTCTGCAAGAGCTAAAATATGGTCTGAGAAAGATTTAAAACTTTTATTCATTTTAAATTATAATTTAAAATAATTGACATGATCTAAATAATACAAAATACATGAGAAAGGTTTTATAGTAAAATCTGAATTTGTTTGAAATTTGAACCATGTTCCAAGTGAATGGAGGCTATTTATAGACTCCTCTAAGCTTAGTTTGAAAGCTGTATTACTTCACAACGGCAACCGTCTTCCTTCTGTTCCTGTTGGTCATGCTGTTCACATGGCGGAGACTTATGCAATCATGACAGCCCTCCTTGACTCAATTATGATGAGCACGAGTGGAAAATATGTGGTGATCTAAAAGTCATCGCTGTACTCTTAGGAATACAACTGGGGTACACTAAATACTGTTGCTTTTTATGTATGTGGGACAGTAGGGATAGGAAATCACATTACATTCAAGAGGACTGGACTGCAAGAAATTTTGACTCTACCAAGAAAAATATCGTTGCCAAGCCTCTTGTGGACCCAAAAGATGTTCTTCTTCCACTCCTTCATATCAAGCTGTGAAGTAATGAAAACTTTTGTCAAAGGTATGAACCAGAAAGGACAGGCATTTAAGTACTTAGACAAATTTCCTAGATTGAGTGATGCAAAGGTTAAGGAAGGTATTTTTGTTGGGCCACAAATTTGACTTGTAAAGGATCCTGCATTTGACCGAGTTTTGGAGGGAGAAGAAAAAGAAGCTTGTGAAGCCTTAAAGGGAGTTATTCGTGGATTCTTAGGGAACAAAAGAGATGATAATTACACTCAGTTGGTGACAGTACTTCTGGAAAAATACCATCAACTTGGATGCAACATGTCCCTTAAAATCAATTTTCTTCACTCCTACCTAGACTGTTTCTCTCCTAGTTGTGGAGCTGTCAGTGATGAACATGGGGAAAGATTCCATTAGGATATTTCTGTATTGGAACAAAGCAATGCTTGTGAATTACTGCTGGTTTGTGTGTAGGGATGCACCAGAACTCACAAGAGGCAAGCCAAAAGAAAACGATCTCATGAAGTCACCACATGATTCTCTTCACACTGAAACACCTGCCAGGTATTCTTCTATTAATTTAGAACTCTTAGACTGTTGCTGTAATTTTAAAAAAATTCAAAAGCACTTTCAATGTAGTTAGCATATGTAATTAAAATGTATCGTTTTCTCTTATGCTGTTAAAATCACCTATTGTATACCACAGAAACTAGAGCTAATAAAAATTTTTATTTGTCATATTCAATTTTCTCACCCCAAAATTATTAAGATTTCACTCATGAAATAAAAGAAACATTCAAAAACATTTTTTTTGTTGTCCAGTGTTATTTTAGAGGCTAGAAAAACTGGTCAGTTAAATGATATCTTTTGAATTTCAAAAATTTTAGCAAAATTAACACAATCTGTTGGTTTAAAAATGTACTACATCAGAAACGAGTATACTTGGGTTTGGAAAACTGATAACATCAGATTTACCGAGTATACACGGCTGTGACCTTTGAACACATTAACATTATGAATGTACAGTACATAAAAAATTATTAATCCATGTCTCAATGTTTTGTCCAATTGGTCTTAGTTTTCAAGAAATTGATGTTCGAAATAGGGACTATTAGCATGTAAGTTATCAGAGAAAGATGAAACACAACAGTTGCAGTAGCAAAATTAAGGTTGTGACTCTGGCTCTGAAGGTTGGAGGTTGAGTCCATGTAGTATTACTTTAAGATCTTATTCAAGAAGTTTGATAGTACACAACTCAATAGTAAACAACAGAGTGGTAATGACAAATTCAAAATGATTAAGTACAATAATGCATTGAAAAGCTTATAGAAAGAAATTGCAAGGGTTGGTCAATAATCATTTATAGGAGAAGCCCTATAATTTACAGGCTCCTCAGGAATGATAAACATCCACCTGATTGTCGTCATCTTTAGGGGATTTATAATATTCCAGTCAATGACCACAGACTTAGAATACATCAAAGCCATCTCTCATTTCCTCGGGTGAGAATTAAAGAACACAAAATAACCACAAAGAAGAGACATTCGGTGATGGCCTTAACAGCTTATCCCATTGAGAATGGTATGGAAGTCAACCCGCAGGGAGCCAGGATCTTGATCTACATATGAGATGGCTATTCTGAAGTACCTCAAACACTTAGAAATATGTAAATCATCCATATAAGGACATTAATAGTATCTATCTCTTACTCAGGAGAATATTTCATTTGCATGGGTGAAAATCTCTGGTGCTTATCCAAGGCTGGCAACCATTTGAAGCCCAACACTCAATTTTTACTGTTGTTTGTTTGAACTACTATGTTTTGTATTATTTCAGTATGGTGATACAAATGGTAGATAGATTTTAGTCAGCTTTTGAGAAAATGAAAATATATTTTTAGAAACTTTTTTATCATCATTGTTGTACTTTAGCACAGTTTGAAATAAAATGGGTTGAATATTGATAATATATACAGGGTTCCTACGCACCTGGAAAGTCAGGGAAAATCAGGGAAAGTCAGGGATTTTCATTATTTTTTGAAAAAGTCAGGGAAAGTCAGGGAATTTGTCAAAAATTGTCAAAAAGTCAGGGAATTTGTCGAAAATTGTCAAAAAGTCAGGGAATTTGTCTCCTTAACTGCGTTGTTGATTTCGTTTGCTGAATATAGATGACCAATCATAGCCATACNTTATTATGTCGATATTCCACACTAAAAAATGTGAGGGTCAGGGAATTTGGACAAAGTTGGTCAGGGAAAATCAGGGAAAGTCAGGGAATTCAAAACAAAAATTTGAGTAGGAACCCTGTATATAGTTTTGCAAAATTCTTATTATAATTTTATGATTGAATAAATGCTCAGTACCTATTCAAGGCAGATACTTATTTGCACAGGTCAAAATCCCTGGTAGTTATTCAAGGCAGGAGATTATTAGAAGCCAGTACTAATTCAAGGAAGTATTTATATGTATGTAAAAGTTCAAAGTCATGAGTCCTAGGATTAATTAAAGATATTTAGGTTGATGGGGAAAATAAGCTTTTTAAAATTATACAGCAGATATATAGTTTATTCTGAATACATTATAAAAAATATTGCAATATGTAGTTAGATATTTTCTTATGTAATTTTAGGAAATTTTAAAACTGCATTATTTACAGTTAGATTTAGAATACAATGAGAAAAATAAGCTAAACATAATTTTCATAATGTTAGTATTTCTAACTTTTTAAATTTGGCCTGATCGGTTTTTTTCTTTAATTAACAAGTTCTTATTTTAATTAGCACGAAAACAAAGTTTATTAATTAAAATATCGCAATATTTTTGTGTTAAGTCATACTTCAGAATTTCAGACATCTGTTTGGTATTTACAATAAAGACTATTGTTGGTAGTATCAAAGTTAATGATTTTATTTTGTAGTCAATACCTGTTGCAAATGCTATTGATGTGCTTGTTCGGCAATAATTCTGATGTGATATTTCAACATTCAGTAGAGTTAGCATCATTAATACAAGTAAATAGTATATAACAAAAATAAATATTCTTGTTAGATTAATAACAATATTTATTTTGCTTATAAAAATATTGATAATAAGCACCCCATATCTGTACTTATTAAAATAATATACTGGTTTTTTTTTTTTATTTGATACTAACTATTACGATAAAATTAAGCAAATTTTTGAATTGGCAAATTTTATAGTTCAAAACCATAACTAGTATGTTGATGTAAGTTATTTTAAACTTTTGTCTAATAACAGGAAATTTTTATGAAGATATTAAATTAAAAATATATGAAACATCTAGCTTCAATTATATTAAAACATATGTATGTGGAGGAATTATAAAAGTATGAAATTTGAATCTAATCATTGCTTTATAAGTGAATTGAATATTATGTAATATAGTAGAAACTGCTTTAAAAGGTAATCTTTAAGACACAAAATTGGCCTCTAAAGGTGACCTTTTAATTATGAGAACAATTTAATTTTTTCTTAAACTTAAATCCTGTTTCTTTATAACTTGAAGCAATTTTTTGAAATATTTTGTTTGTTAAAATCTCTTCAATCAGAGAAATTTTTTAAAATCTATAAGCAAAATGAGATACACAGATTAGTTAGTCAAAGAACCAAAAAATCTTGCCTCACTATCTACTACTTGATGAAATGCATTTTTAATGTCATTCTTTATTGACATCCTTCTTTGTAAAATTTCGAGTGACAAAAAATGACATTCAAAATGTATTTTGTCAAGTAGAAGCTAGTGAGGCGAGATTTTTTGATCCTTAGACTAATTGATTTATGTATCTCATTTTGTTTAAAGATTGTAAAGAGTTACTCTGATTTTAAGAGATTTTAATAAACAAAATATTAATTAAATTTTGTTGTTTAATTGTTATAGTTTGCTTAACTAACTTTCTAAAATTTAAAAGTAATTAGATCTATCTAAGTATTTTTAAATAATAGATTTCAATACAGTTCAACATTAAAAAAGTTTTATTATATTAATTTATACAATGTTTTTTCATAGTTAATAAATCTGTCAACTTAAATGAAGAGTATAAAAATTTCCAAACAAAAATTTTTATTTTAACATTACTTAAGGAACTTACATTTTCTTAATTATATTTAAAAAAAGTCAAAAGTTCTAATTATATGATAGCTAAATGTTCACTGAGGATGATGACAAGAATATTCCAATTATGAAAAAACTTACATTCTGTATGTTACTTACATTCTGTTCTGTATTCTTCTGTTCTGTATTTTCATTCTGTAAACTTACATTCTGTTCTGTATTCTCTGGTTTAGCTATTTCTATTGAGTTTTTCCTTTCATAGTCTAAATCAGTGTTTTTCAACCTGTGGGTCGCGACCCAGGGGTGTCGCAAAACCTTACACGGGGGTCATGGGTAAAAGAAAAAGACAAGTGTTTGTAGGTCCTACACTACAATAAAAAAACTACAATTTCAGTGAGAAGGCTGTGCCTGTTTATTTTAAAGTACAATTGGTTTTTTGATCGATATTTAGGCCTGAACAGAAAGAAACTTAAATACGTAGTTTTTAAAATCACTAACATAGTTTTAAAATGGCCCTGGGGGGTCGCCAGAATTTTTTAACATGTAAAGGGGTCGCTTATTCAAGAAGGTTGAAAAACACTGGTCTAAATCAATAACTCTTGTTTTATTTTTGACATTTAAACACTTCTGTTTTGTAACTTAAACAGTTCTTTCTGCATTAAACTTAATCTTAATTTTCTGCACGAAATACAAACATCTCCATGTATATACATTAGAAAGGAAAAACTTGAAACTATTGGAGTCACAACTATTTAATACATTAAGTGCTTTTCAGGTAAAACTCCAGAAAGTGCTTAATCTATTAGTTTTGAGATTTTTTTTTCTAACTTTTCAGTACAAATAACATTGTTTTCATGATACAAAACTGAAATTTAAATAAAATTAGATGTGTGAAAATCAAAATAGTTGGTAATAATTGTTACATTGTAATATTTGCATTTATAAAAATTTGAGAACTATATTAAAATTAATAAATTCATAAAGGATGCAGAATGAAATTCTACAAATAGCATATGGGAAGGTTGTGTATCAATGATTGAAAACAGATTTTATTCACATTGATATCTTTAAAATAAATATTTGCTATTTAATTATACGGTGGAACCTCGGTATACGACCTTAATCCGTTCCCGATGTTTGGACTTATACCAAATTGGACGTATACCAAACCAACCTTTCCCATAAGAAGTAATGTAAAAATGATTAATCCGTTCTCGTGTAAAAAAATGGCTGGCTTTAAACACCTCGCTTTCCTGGCTAGTTCCTGCTTGATTTTTTGTGAGATCAGCCTGTATCTTTTTAGCTGTCTTGCAAATAATTGCTTCCGATACGGTGTCTCCAGCACTGTTTTTCAGTTATCCAAAGCAAAAGCAATTTCTTGACATGATCTAATGTCTTCGATCTCTGTTTAGAAATTAATTTAACTCCTTTCGCAACGTTAGCAGATTTTATAATGTCTTTATTTCTTGCGATTGTCGTTCTCGGAATACGGTAGGCAACAGTTAAAATCTCGAACACGCGTGCCATCTTCGTATTTCTCAACAATCTCTTTTATCAGTTCCATTGTAATTCTAGTCATTTTTTTAGTTTTCTGTCGCTTTTCATTTGCCTTTTTGCGATTCATGATTAATAAAAATAATAAAATTTTACTTATGAATTAAAATCAGAAGAAATTTAACAAAGTTATAAACCATAGCACTGCAAATGTCTAGTCTGGTCTAGTACACCGATAGTGCTACTTGTTCATTGATGGCGCATATAATTGAATTATGTCGTATACCGAGCAAAATTTGTTTTGTCCAAACAGGATGTATTCCGAATTGGACGTATTCTAAAGCAGACGTATACCGAGGTACCACTGTATTTTGATTGTACATTAATAAAAAGCTTGCTATCATAAATTAAAATTTAACACTAAATTTTTATTAAATAAATATTTCTTATTGTAATAATTTGTTTTCGTGACATATACTAAATTATTCAGTTTTCCAACATTTTAGAAAAATTTTAAATATTCTCCTTACGTTAATTGGCTATTAAATTATCATATAACTTAAGAAATGTACAGCAAATTGCTGGCCATATCCGGCAGTTAATTGCTAAACATTTTCATTGAAGCCAATGGACAAAAATTTCGGTAATTTTAAAAACTGACTGTTTTGTAAAGGTAACTACTTAAATGACTGACTTCAATCAGTTTCCACTGTATTTAGATGCATAAAATAATCTTGAAACTTGTTCAAGTTTTCCCTTTTATGATTTCCCAAGAAAAATGTGATTTTTGAATAATCATTGTTAATAAACCGTATTTAATCAAAATAAGACTTGATGATGATAATTTTTCAAATAATTTTAACATTATATATTAATTTTTTAAATGTATAAAAATGACTGCTTACATTATTACAAATTATAATGATACAATTATAACATTTAAAAAAGCTATTGTAGTATACGTACATACAGATTGTTTATGATTGATAACAGCACATTACCCAATATTTCTTTTTAATGCTGCTTGCAGTAAGATTTATTTCTCATTTTTATATGAATTTTTCGTGAACGTCTACTTAAAAATTTATTCTTCAGAATGAAGAAAAATGATCATCTGCATTATTATAACTGGCAATAAAAAAAAGTATCTAAATTTTTTCTTTTATGTAATATAGTCACAGAGAAAATGAAAATAGATCTTTTCCAAGGACAAAAGAGTTTATTAAACTCAGGATGATGACAAAAAATACAGCAAATTAAAGTAAATGTAAGCGAACACAAAGAAAAATGTATTAGCTTAAACATATTCAAAAAAGAATAACAACTTTGAATGCATTTTCAGAACAAAAACAGCATTTGAAATTGTCATAAGCTAACCTGATTGGTCAAGTGCTTTGCCATACAAATTAACAATAAAATATACTAGTATTATTATAATATATAATTTTTTACTTTACAATTTTTCAAACAAAAGTAGTCTTCAGAATTTCTTATCTTTTAGCATTTCTGTTTTTTTAGTGCTCAAATACTTTTCTTTATTGACAGGAAATTTACACAATAGTAATAAATTGAACTGCTGACAAAAAATGACTATATTAATCAAATAATTACAATGATCAAAATTTATCCCAGTAATGACTGAATTTTATATTTTATTTACCAAAATTATGGTAAGTTAAGTAAAATTTAAAATTATTTTTGAAAACAGAGTTACCCGTGTTTTCAAAAATAATTGAAAAGGGGTGTGAGTTATGCGATTTATTGGGTTATACGCAGATTTTAAATTACAATTTGAAACAAAAGAACATTAATGGTTTGAACAAATATTAAAATCATTGACTCAACAAAATTTTAAAAAGAATTGATATGTTATAAAATTAAAATATTAATACAACCAAAACTTGTGAAGAAACCCTGTTTATAAGGTNTGTAATGAATAAAAAACATAACGAGAATGAATAGGGAATTAGCTAATGAAAATTTAAATTAGAAAAGTTCGAAATTTGTATTTCTGTTTTTTCATTGTAATTTCTTTTTGATACGATATCTGCAATAATCTTCGAAAACAATAAGCTTGTGAAAGGTTGAACGAAATTTAATAAAAATCTCATTTAGAACATAAGGGTTCGACATTGCAAATAAAATGAAAACAATTAAAATCATTGACTAAACATAAAAGTCACAATTACCTATTTGCTTATTTTTATTTCTAAAACCAATTATGATACTGTATAATTTATAACAATACAAGCTGTAAGAATATTTGCTGGTACTTTTGTTGTTTTTAAAGAACTTTGTCAGGAAAATACAAAATTATTTTTGGACTATAATGAAAGCTATTTATACTAATTAAATTATAGAATTTGGCCTAAAGATAAGCAGTTAAACTGGCATCCTATACTAAGATTAATAATTAGAAATTTTTTAATTTTATGTAAAAACTATTGTATAACTTATTGGAGAGATTATATCCAAGACTGTTAGTTGGATTTTCAGCTTCTTAGCCCAAAAATAATTTGACTTTGAGATATGTTTGGCTGTTATAATTGAATTATGATTTATTACATGATGAATATAACAAAGAAGTTTATTTAATGGAATTTGAAATGAAACAAGTGCTTTTGGGCTAGTAACTGCTCTTTAGATATTTATATTCTAAAGGACATTGAGCACTGTTACCATGGTAACAAAATTAGATCTAAAATAACTATTTCATAGAGAAAATGTATAATTTATATTAAAATTAATTTTAAAAATTCTAAATAAATAAGCAACATAAAAAAAAAGAAGTCAAATCAGACTAATATAGTGTAATTCCCTTAGCTTGAGACAGCAGTAAGATGGGAATTATACACATAAGATAGCAAACTGATCCTGCTTTAATAAGGAGACGTAAATATCGACAATATTATTTTCTACCCCTGGGCTTTTCAATCTACACACTAATTTACATTTAAAGAACACCGTCAATGCACCTTCATCCAGTTAGTCTTTTCTCTTTTTATTCACTATCAGGGAGACTATTCTGAAATATTGTCCTTATGATAATCTGATACTTTTCGTATATGTATTGGGTATACATATATAAAATAGTTTGTCCTCACTCAGAATAATTGGCATAAATGGAGGGATTACTTGTTTATTAGGGATTATTGAGATTACTGTTTCAGCTGTTGTAAATCAGACCATTTTAAAAAAGTTCCATTAATCAAATGCACCACCCGATTTAATTTGCTGCGTGATGTCATTGTCATAAAGTGGGACATAAGATATTAATCCCATTTCTAATTGTTATATTCTTTAAATTTTTAAAAAATTTTTTAAATTTAATAACATCAAAATTTAAAAAATTTAAAGAATATAATAGTTAGAAATGGGTTTAATATTTTGTGTCCTGCTTTATGACAATGACGTCACACAGTGAATCAGAGACCAACTGTATTTTGTAATTCTAGATCAGTGATTTCCAAACTTTTTTGAGCCACCATCCATTGGTTCCATAAACTTATAGCTAACCATACCCTAATCCCCCCTAAATCACTTTCTTTTATGTGAGTAAGGCTTGGAAATATTCTTAGAAAAACTTCTATGATCCTCACACTTTGTATCCTTATCATATATTGTTCTCCACATCTGGAAACCATTAAATGCACTGTTTCTTCTTACCCATTTTAATAGAAGAAAGGGAAAGGTGGCAATGCTCCAATCCTTGTCTATTATCACCATTTGGTCAGGATCTTGCCTGCAGCACTCCCTTCCACTCACTCCTTTTTGCCCCCTAAATTTACTCATTGCCACGGGAGCGGTAGCACCCACTTTGTGAACCACTGTTTTAGATTTTAAACTTTCATTGTATTGCTTTAAAATGAATTATTTAATTTCATTCTTAGATTTGGAATACTTTAATTATTAAGTGTCCCTACAAATTACATAATTTTATTACTGATTTACAAAGCAAGCCTATGAATTATGATGTAAACTTGCATAAATTATATGACTATATGCACAAAACTTTTACTTGGAAATTTTGGTAATGAAGATAATGCAGAGAAAAAATAAAATGAATGAGGAATCAGAATTATAGGGGATAAGGGATAAATTGTAAATGCTTAATTAATATGTAAATTTTGCAAAACTATTTTAACTTGCAAATTATAAGAATGTTATTCAAAAGTTTATTTATTTAATAATTTTAAAATATTTATAGTTTGTCATTAAGTTTTGTGAGATAATGAACATAAAAACTGAAATTTATATAGCGGGCATGAAGGGAGGTTGCATTAACATGTTAACCACCATCCGACACACTGGTGGTTGTACTTAGTAGGACCGTACAAAGCCATACAACATGCTGGCAGTAATAGTAATTAGGGCCATTCAGAGCGGTGAAGGTACGCGTGATATTGAAATTTACCACAAAGGCAGACAGGATACGGTAAAAATAATAATTGATATATTTTTACAAGTAAACAATTTCATGTATAAATACAGATTGTTCTTTGGGAATTCCAATGTCACAATATATTACAATGGTATGCGAAGTTATTGCTAGGACAATAGTTTGTTATATCCAAATGTGTGGTACCAATCCCGATCATGATAATATGACGCCCGACCTTAAAACTAATCTTATACACTAACTTAACAATAATGGAAGAAAAGGATAGAAACAAGAGAATGAAGAAATAATATATACAATAGGAACAGGGATACCCAGGATTTTGTTTGGCATATTGGCACTATTCTTACTGCTGGGTGGGATACACGATGTTCTCCAAAAATTTGACTCGTTTTCTTTTATACTTAAGATTTTTCCTTTCACTGTTGTTGATTCTATCTTAAAACAGGATCCTGTCTCTTAACGTACTTCTGAGCGCTCTGGTTNCTAAATGTATGTGTAAATTGACTACAAGTATAATTATTCCTTGTAGTAAGTATTATAAGTATTTATGGTTTATTGGAAATACAGTAGCTTCTTGTTATATTGCACTTGTCAGGAGACAGAGAAAAAAAAGCACGATATAACCAAGTACTAAAAATTCTGGGTTTATACTAAACAGATAATACATGCTATGCAATCAGCTTAGTTTTTAATACTGAACTTTATACTTGGTTATATTGTATTAATTGATGTTTAAGTAAACATAGATACCACCAATGCACATATAGCATTATTTCTTTAACAATGACATGTAAAGACAAATACTGTCAATATAAAAACTAAATATCAGTTACAATTTTATTATACAGTATTTAATAAGTGATTTATTTTCACTATAAATCGCTTATTGAAAATTTTTAAAAATAAATATGGAACATATAATAGAACCATCAAAACTTATAAAATTACAGAGAGTAAACATTCTCTAAAAAACAAAATAAAGTTAGTTCTGTATAAAAACTTTCTGTTCAGAATTAAAGAAATCTTTTTCTTACACATTATGCAGTGAATTCAAAATTTTACATCTTTATGTGAATTGACACAATACAGTCGATTTTCATAAAGGTGTCAAATTTCGAATTGACAGAAACTTGTAAATGAGGAGATGGCACTTAAAACTTATAAATAAACAATTTTTAATATCAAAAGGAAACAAATGACAATTGACATGTCTATCTGTTTTGCATATTTGGATCTTGATGAATTTATTGTTTTACTTTCAATGGTAGTTTTAAGAATAATGGTAGAAGTATATGAATACTGTATTTTGTTGCAAATAGAAATTCATTGGCAAATGGTATTTTAAAATTTGGAGGACAAAAAAAAAAAAGGCAATATAACCGAACTGCGATATAACGAGTGGCTACTGTATTACAGTATATACAGAAATTTTTAAAATGTATTTAACCATAACAGAATAAAAAGAGGAAAAAAAACTTTTACTGCTATTTTGCTGAGTTTTCCTTCCTTGTTTTTACTTTGTTTTGTCACTATTACACTCACTTTTTACTCACTGTTTCTGTATTTCAACTCACTTTTCTCACTTTTTTGAAGGGAAAATGGCACTCTGAGGCCTGTAATGTGGTTTCCACTGTAATGATTTTGATGGCCCAATTTTTCTTTCTGTTCGTCCATTTAGTCACTTTGTTCTTGTTCATTACTTCATATGCACGAGTCATTGTGAGCCCCCTCTAGATCATTCTTATGTTCATTTAATCTTAGATGTGCTTGTGTTTCCATGTAATTCCTATGTATTCATATTCCCTCGTTGATTATAGGGATTTTATAAACTCTCATACTGCTTTGATCTTATCATAATTGATTATCTGAAAGAACATTTGATTCCTTTTAACTGCTAATGAACATTGTACTCTATATTCTATTCTCAAGGTGTTACAAATTGATTTTGTGTTGCTTTAAATTCTATTAATTTTTTAAGTTTATGGTAGAGAATTAGTTTTTATTTTATTTTGAATGTTATAAATTTAAAATTTTTGACTTACGTACATGAAAACAGTATAAAATAAATGTGTAAATATTGTTTAAAATTACATAAATTTTTAAATTTATGTAATTTTAAACAATAATTACACATTTTTATGTATCTGTATGATGATAAAAAATATGTTTATTTTTTAAATATTGATGACAGTTATATATTAAATTAACTATATATCCACTTCATATACTAGAAATTGTAAATGAAAAAAAAAATAACTGTTTTGAATTCACAGTAATTTTTTAAAAATAAATTCTAACAGAAAAATAATTTTCCACGAGATTAAAGAAAAACTATTATTGATTCTTGTTTGCAGTGTTAGGTCATTGACATGTGCCAAATATTAGAAATTGAAGCATTAAATTTATAGATTATGTAGATGTACCATACAAATGAAAAAATTATTTGTAATAAATGTTAATCAAATTGCAATTAATCTTTTTTTCTGTGAAAATAAGCTCTTTTTATGTATGTATAGAAAAAACCTCACTTGTATGACCATCTTCAGGGTAACAGTTTCAGCAACATAAGTGAACTGATCACCTAGGTAGGGATTATGAAAAAATTGACACACAGAATTGTAATTAGTGTATTGTACTGAATCCTGCTAAAAGTTTAATAATAGATTATAAAAATAATAATAAAATATAAAATCCTCATAATACTGTACATTCTTTGCAATATACTGTAATTCAAACTTTCACGTTAGGCAAACTATTATCACTGAATAATAGAATATCGGAATACAAAATACATATCAGACTTTGTGTAAAATTATTGAATAAATATGTAACTGTCTCTGACAAATTAATCTCATCTCCAAACTTTAATAACAAAGTGTAAATGAAGATTTATTTTATTTGATCATTGTGTCAAAGGGATCTCAGCAAATTGAAAACTATTGCAACATAGTTCAGTTTCCTTGTTTAAAGAGTTTTAAACAGTATTTGAGTTTTCTTGTTTGGTTAACCATGTAAATGGGGATAAATGTCATTTAAGAGCATTCCTGTTTTGGCTCTTAAGTGAGGTATCCACCAAAATGGACATTGATTTATGTTAAAACTTATGCAGTTCTACAGAAGAATTTCAGGGCTGGCCACATAATAAAAATGGCAAAAGTTGAGGTTTTACTATTTTAATGACTCTGTTGTATAAAATTTGATTTTCAGCACCTGTTCAGTTTTATACTAAATCAAATATCTAATTGCCATGTTTATTGGGCTATATCTGATTTCTAACTTAGTTAATTAGCTGTATAATTTGTTTAAAGGTAGGCAGTTAACCATCATCATGTATCAGTATTAATAATTAGAGATTATTTCAAAGTAAATATAATCTCTAGTAATTTAGAATAATCTGGAGATTAAGTCATTGGATTATTTGAAACATTTAAACAAATAGTAGACAATTTGTCTACTATTTGTTTAAATGTTCAGGTGATGCTATTTATAATCATCTGGTGTTAAGATGTTTATTATATATACAAAAATTGCTTACCTTTAGGCAAATTACAAATTTAATTAGATCAGTAACTCAACAAATCTGGCAGTTAGGTACTTTGTTTAATATTAATAAATTGAGCTATAAGATCATTTATGTATATAAGTTAGATTGGTTCTGAGTAAAATATTAATGCCAAACGAATTCCATAATTCAATAAATTTTGATATTTCTATTAAATAACTAATATAAATAAATGATAAAAATTAAATTTACTGGAAAATAGAGTTATGAATACGTTTATTAAAATTAACAGTATAAATAGAAGAAATAACCAGAAGTAACAGAATTTTTTGAGAAAATGTAACTATAGGTATGAATTAAATTTTTGAGTGAATGAATTTAAAATCTAATGTAAATTAATATAAAACAAAATTATTTTGGTATTATATTTTATGCAAAAGCTTTAGATCTCACTGAGAATAAATACCAGTAAACAATCATTATATGCTTAATTCAAGTTTCCATGAGACCATACAAACATGGCAGGCATATAATTAGTGACCCAGGAAATGCTTTTGCATTGTTACATAACCTCATTTGATCCTCCAGCAAAACAATTAATTCATAACTAAACTATTACCATATTTTTGCAGAATGACTGGCATGCTGCATAAAAAGGGGGAGATCAGCATGCTGGTTAAACTCCAACTAAAGTATAAAATTAATCAATCTAACAAAATTAGTTGTTAATTAAATTGTAAAGAAAACATTCTTCCAAGTACAATGAAATAACATTGTAATTTGACTAGCTTAAAATTATGAAAAGAGTTTTCATTTACAAGACAATAAAACAATTAATAAACAAAACTTACTCTAACACCTTGTAAACATGCAGCCAAATTTATTAACTTCCTAACGTTTTTGGTCATGTTAAAAGACCTTTATCAAGAAAAAAACTTAAAAATTCGAACACGGTACATTTGCATAAATGAATAGGTTTTTCTATTCGTTTATGCAAATCGATAACCTTTATGCAAATTTTCTAACAATGTAAAATACTTTTGGAATTTTATTCAGAATTCCAAAAGTATTTTACATCGTTAGAAAAAAGACATCGTTAGAAATGAAGAAATGAAACAAGTAATGTGTCGTTTTTGATGTAATATGACAGTTTAACAGTTTTAGAATAAAAACTTGTTTGCATTTTAATGACAGTTTAAGTGAGGTTATATATCCCCTCATAACCTCACTTAAACCGGCTCGACATTCCCCAGGATAAATCGGCATGCTGGCTTTTACCATATGGAAATATCTGATTTCATGGTCTCCCCGGATAGATCAGCATATCAGTCATTTCGCAAAAATGCGGTAAATGGATTTTCTGGCCCAAAGGTTAGGAATCAAGCATACTAGAAAACAGTAGTCAATTTGTATCATAATATGACTGTAAATTTGAAAAAAAAATGTGAAGTCGCTACATTAGTGGTTTTGGAGCATCTCCCAAACAATAGACTGGTGATCATGAGCATCCATGCTTAAAGTAGGATTTGAAAATGCTGTTTGTTAAGCTAGAAACAATGTCAACATTCAGTATGGTTGATAGTAACTTCTAATATCCTTTCTCAAACTTTCAAGGAATACAATGGTGGTGTTGCCTGTTTTTTACCAATTATAAAGGCTCTCATGGTTTTATTATATTAAAATTTTATTTCACCCATTATTCACATTATATGTTTGTCATCTGTGTGGCTGGCCTTTAAGAATATAGTAGACAAAATGTGTACATTCATTAAAATACAAAAAAAATTATAAATATCCATAAATAAATATTTATGGATATTTATAATTTAATAATGTAAAACCATATTATAGTAAAGTTCTAAAATTATTTCCTTTAGCATCATCTATTGTTAAGCAGTTCCTTTTGTGTAAATAGTTTTGGTGCATTACAATCAAATTGTAATGCATCAAAACTTTGTGTGTACATGTCCATGTATACATCCTAAGCATTACATATTTTTACTATTTTCAATATATTTTACACACTAAATATATGATTTTTATTTATTTAGTTCACATTTTCGTGTTTGATATTGGTATAATGAGAAAGAATGGGTAATAAAGATATAAATATGTATTGTTATTGAAATATTTCCATTAACTTTGCTTTTATATCATAATTTACATATTGACATACTTATGTAACATTTTGCTATATATATGCTAAGTTCTTTATTGAGATTTTGTGTAGGAATTGTTACTATACTACATACTTTGCTTCTGAATCTGTAGTTAGACTGAATAGTGATCAAAGAATTATTGAGGTAATGCAACAATGATAAATAATTATTAAAATATGATTTTGAAACTGATTTAAATCTTTGAAATCATCTAGGAATGTATTTTCAGTACTCATTTAAAATATCAAATAAATTATTGATCTATAAATCTTACACAGCTGAAATACAAATAAGGACAAATAATTTGGTAACATTTGATATAAATTAATAATATAAATGTTATTTTAATATATACTATTATTTATCAATGATTTTAATTATAGTTTTAATGATTTGATGACAGAATATTTACCATCAAATTTATTTTAACTTTAAAATAAGTTTTTTTTTAAATGTGATAAATATATATACGTAAGTGCAATTTTATTTAGTTAATTAAATTTGTATAGCTTATTTTTTGAATTTTTTTTTAAATTTTATGCAAGTATTTGAGTAATAGGTCTGCCTGTGTTTGGAATTATTTGAGTTTTAAATGATAAAAATTCCAAAATTTAACATTCCTGTTATTTAAAAGGAATGTTATTGCAAAAAATAAATAACAGTGATGCACAAAACAGCAGTACCTAACCAAAAACAGTGTATAAAACAACAAAGCAGCGTAAGTACTTTACCTTCAGTGTAGAAAGCTTCTTCGGATACAACTTTTACATATAAACATAAGTAAAAAAAGTTTTCATATCAAGTACAGTAGAACCTCTATTATCCGGACTAATTGGGGATGAAGGTAGTCCGGATAAGGAAAAATCCGGATAATCGAAACAAGTACTTTAATTTGTCTTTTAATGATAATACAACACGTTTTATTTTTGATGACATATTGGTAATATTAAAAGTAAATACTGTATTTAAATCGTGAGCAAATTTTGAAGAAACAAACGTTCGTATTGAATTTGAACTACTACTGACCAACACTAACAGACTACCTATTGTTTAAAAGGCCCTCTGGTGGCGCAAGAAGACGGATTTTATAAAATAAAAAGCAGTTGAAACTGCATTTTTATGAATAAAAATTTGACAAACTATTTATCGTTTTATGACGAGTAAAATTTTT
>NW_019385087.1:187295-199408 GCF_000671375.1 Centruroides sculpturatus
TTATTAATTTGGACTATTTTATACTATGTATTTTTTATTTTCATTTCTTTCTTTCATATTTTTTAGCCTAGGATTTCCAATTTAATTTCTTTTTAAAATATTCCTCTCTCTTTTGTTGATGTATACATTATATTATTTTTTTGGAGATTTTCTGTATTTCTATTGCAGTTTTTCTTTAAACTAGGTACGATACATTTATTTCTTTTTTGAGAATTTCAACATCTTGCATCATAGAAATTTGTGTTTTACAGCTTTAATATCACTTTCTTATTTATAGTTCTGTTCATTTGGAAACTCCTGAAATTACCATTTAATTTGCATTATAGTTAGATTGTTTTTTTAAGCTTAAATGTTGATTATTACTTATTATATGATTATATTTTGCAGTCTGTAGTTCTTTTCTGGTTTTATTTTCTCCTCTTTATCCTCTTCTCTGGAGTTATATATTTCTTATTATAGTGGTGATAAAAAAAAAAGATACTTCTGTTACTGATCATTGTATAATTGAATTGTAATGTAACTAAATATAAATGATTTTTATGCGGAAATTATGAGATGGGTAATGAAAGATTAGGAAAATCTTGAAATTATCTTTTAAATTTCTAATAGAAGGAAATAATTATTAAAAATAAAAAAAATATATTTACACTTTTGGAATTTTTATTGATAAGTTAATTAAACTGACTCAAATGCTAATGAATGTATAAAATAAAAGCTCAAGTAATTCCATCAGTGCAAAGTATAGTTCAAGAAAGCTAATATTGGAAAAAATATTTATAAGATAGGAGCTATCTAATAAAGAATTATCACGATTTTATTTATAATCTGGATTGTTTCTATTTGTTTTATTATTTAATTAAAAGATGAAAGAGGATAAAATACATGCATCTTTATAAGTTTCTCAAATGATAATTAAATTACATTAACAGTTTTGAAATGTTCAATAAATATAAATATTATTATTTAATACTGGAGTGTAAATTAATGTAATCAAGTATTTTCTTTCATAAATTTTGCTTGGGAAATTTTTAAAAACATTATTTACTGTTTGAAAGCCATAGAAATAGAAGAAGAATCTAAATGCAGTGCAGTAGTGGATTCTCAATAATTCAAACTTCCTTAACTCTAAATTTTCAGAACTTCAAATAAAATTGAATATTGGTATTGCATTGAATTACACCTGTTGTTGTATGATATAAAATTCAAAATTTTTAGCAAAAAAGTTTTGTACCTAAAGTAACAATCTTAAATGCAAACTGATCAATCAAACCTTAATGTTTTAAAAACGGTTTTTAAATTTTTAGGTTTTGAGAATTTAAAAGCATAGCAAATGTATCTGTAATTTGACAACTTACTGAATTGACCAATCAAATTTTGGTTAAATACAATCATAAAAATTTCTTTCTAAAGTTTTAATATATCAAATTCTTCTGTAAAATATAGCCATTATAGAGATTTGATTGTTTTCGATGACTCAGTCAGTATCTCTGCCAAATTTAATGATGATTCTAAACTATAGTTCAGATTAAATTTATACAAAATAATAAGAACCTTCATAATCCACTAATGTTTACTTAGGATAGGGATGGAATTTGCAGTTTTTGTAGCATCTAGTGCAATGTGATTAACTACATAAAATGATGGTGTTTACATGTAATCAGCTCCAATTAAAAATATATTAGCAAATAGTCTACTAGAGAACCACAAACTTATAAAGTGTATTTCTTACAATTTGTCCAAGTACTTTTATGTCAGGTAAAAGGAAACAAATTACAAATGCAAAAGAACTTAATGCATTTGTAATCAGGGTTTGGCTAAATGTTCTAGAAGAAGAATGCTTTGATAAGAACATAACAATAACCTAGGAAGCTACTAAACTTTTGAGATGATTAGGGCAGATAGTAATATAAAAAACAACAAACTATAATAGAGTTCTTATAACAGCTACAGAATATCCTAATTTTCCTAAAATGATTAGATGATAAATAAGGTTTTAAGGTTGAAAATTTGACATATTTTTTGTAAGTTCTACATTTAAATTTCATACAAAAAATTACAATTTATATTCTTTATATCGTTACAATAGCAACATCTGGAGTAAATTTATTTTAAAATGCATTCATGTTTGGTTTTATTAGTAACATGTTAATTTTCCTAGTTTGTAAACATGCACTCCTTGACTTGTGTTTGGAGTGATTTATATTACAAATTACTGCAAACACAAGTCTGAACATTATATATTATTATTCTATAATGAACTACCAATAATAATTTTTTAGTATTTGAATTTAATGCTGCAGTTTCTGTGANTAACTGTTTTGAATTCACAGTAATTTTTTAAAAATAAATTCTAACAGAAAAATAATTTTCCACGAGATTAAAGAAAAACTATTATTGATTCTTGTTTGCAGTGTTAGGTCATTGACATGTGCCAAATATTAGAAATTGAAGCATTAAATTTATAGATTATGTAGATGTACCATACAAATGAAAAAATTATTTGTAATAAATGTTAATCAAATTGCAATTAATCTTTTTTTCTGTGAAAATAAGCTCTTTTTATGTATGTATAGAAAAAACCTCACTTGTATGACCATCTTCAGGGTAACAGTTTCAGCAACATAAGTGAACTGATCACCTAGGTAGGGATTATGAAAAAATTGACACACAGAATTGTAATTAGTGTATTGTACTGAATCCTGCTAAAAGTTTAATAATAGATTATAAAAATAATAATAAAATATAAAATCCTCATAATACTGTACATTCTTTGCAATATACTGTAATTCAAACTTTCACGTTAGGCAAACTATTATCACTGAATAATAGAATATCGGAATACAAAATACATATCAGACTTTGTGTAAAATTATTGAATAAATATGTAACTGTCTCTGACAAATTAATCTCATCTCCAAACTTTAATAACAAAGTGTAAATGAAGATTTATTTTATTTGATCATTGTGTCAAAGGGATCTCAGCAAATTGAAAACTATTGCAACATAGTTCAGTTTCCTTGTTTAAAGAGTTTTAAACAGTATTTGAGTTTTCTTGTTTGGTTAACCATGTAAATGGGGATAAATGTCATTTAAGAGCATTCCTGTTTTGGCTCTTAAGTGAGGTATCCACCAAAATGGACATTGATTTATGTTAAAACTTATGCAGTTCTACAGAAGAATTTCAGGGCTGGCCACATAATAAAAATGGCAAAAGTTGAGGTTTTACTATTTTAATGACTCTGTTGTATAAAATTTGATTTTCAGCACCTGTTCAGTTTTATACTAAATCAAATATCTAATTGCCATGTTTATTGGGCTATATCTGATTTCTAACTTAGTTAATTAGCTGTATAATTTGTTTAAAGGTAGGCAGTTAAGCCATCATCATGTATCAGTATTAATAATTAGAGATTATTTCAAAGTAAATATAATCTCTAGTAATTTAGAATAATCTGGAGATTAAGTCATTGGATTATTTGAAACATTTAAACAAATAGTAGACAATTTGTCTACTATTTGTTTAAATGTTCAGGTGATGCTATTTATAATCATCTGGTGTTAAGATGTTTATTATATATACATAAATTGCTTACCTTTAGGCAAATTACAAATTTAATTAGATCAGTAACTCAACAAATCTGGCAGTTAGGTACTTTGTTTAATATTAATAAATTGAGCTATAAGATCATTTATGTATATAAGTTAGATTGGTTCTGAGTAAAATATTAATGCCAAACGAATTCCATAATTCAATAAATTTTGATATTTCTATTAAATAACTAATATAAATAAATGATAAAAATTAAATTTACTGGAAAATAGAGTTATGAATACGTTTATTAAAATTAACAGTATAAATAGAAGAAATAACCAGAAGTAACAGAATTTTTTGAGAAAATGTAACTATAGGTATGAATTAAATTTTTGAGTGAATGAATTTAAAATCTAATGTAAATTAATATAAAACAAAATTATTTTGGTATTATATTTTATGCAAAAGCTTTAGATCTCACTGAGAATAAATACCAGTAAACAATCATTATATGCTTAATTCAAGTTTCCATGAGACCATACAAACATGGCAGGCATATAATTAGTGACCCAGGAAATGCTTTTGCATTGTTACATAACCTCATTTGATCCTCCAGCAAAACAATTAATTCATAACTAAACTATTACCATATTTTTGCAGAATGACTGGCATGCTGCATAAAAAGGGGGAGATCAGCATGCTGGTTAAACTCCAACTAAAGTATAAAATTAATCAATCTAACAAAATTAGTTGTTAATTAAATTGTAAAGAAAACATTCTTCCAAGTACAATGAAATAACATTGTAATTTGACTAGCTTAAAATTATGAAAAGAGTTTTCATTTACAAGACAATAAAACAATTAATAAACAAAACTTACTCTAACACCTTGTAAACATGCAGCCAAATTTATTAACTTCCTAACGTTTTTGGTCATGTTAAAAGACCTTTATCAAGAAAAAAACTTAAAAATTCGAACACGGTACATTTGCATAAATGAATAGGTTTTTCTATTCGTTTATGCAAATCGATAACCTTTATGCAAATTTTCTAACAATGTAAAATACTTTTGGAATTTTATTCAGAATTCCAAAAGTATTTTACATCGTTAGAAAAAAGACATCGTTAGAAATGAAGAAATGAAACAAGTAATGTGTCGTTTTTGATGTAATATGACAGTTTAACAGTTTTAGAATAAAAACTTGTTTGCATTTTAATGACAGTTTAAGTGAGGTTATATATCCCCTCATAACCTCACTTAAACCGGCTCGACATTCCCCAGGATAAATCGGCATGCTGGCTTTTACCATATGGAAATATCTGATTTCATGGTCTCCCCGGATAGATCAGCATATCAGTCATTTCGCAAAAATGCGGTAAATGGATTTTCTGGCCCAAAGGTTAGGAATCAAGCATACTAGAAAACAGTAGTCAATTTGTATCATAATATGACTGTAAATTTGAAAAAAAAATGTGAAGTCGCTACATTAGTGGTTTTGGAGCATCTCCCAAACAATAGACTGGTGATCATGAGCATCCATGCTTAAAGTAGGATTTGAAAATGCTGTTTGTTAAGCTAGAAACAATGTCAACATTCAGTATGGTTGATAGTAACTTCTAATATCCTTTCTCAAACTTTCAAGGAATACAATGGTGGTGTTGCCTGTTTTTTACCAATTATAAAGGCTCTCATGGTTTTATTATATTAAAATTTTATTTCACCCATTATTCACATTATATGTTTGTCATCTGTGTGGCTGGCCTTTAAGAATATANTAGTGGTGCCTCAAACTTCAAATTTAATTCATTCAGAAGACCATTCAATTTCTGGATTGTTCAAAGTCTGAATAAATTTTCCCATTTTCATATAATTTAACAGCAAATACACATAATTTAAGGTAAAAATAACACAATTAAATGCCATAAAAAATAAATTACATATTTTATTTGCTGTTTTCATGTTTTAAATACTATATAATAAAATGAAAATAACATTTACTGTATCTTAGTGAGGAACGGTGGTGATCCATTTCTTAGGTCAGTATGCAGCTGGCTTGGTATTTTCACAAAATCCTCTCTGAGATGATATCACTAGATGATTGCTTATTTATCCACACTAAGAGGAACTTTTCCATCTCCGTAATAACGTGATCTCTTGGAGGTCAGTATTATCATGTCTTTAGCCACATTTGCTGCTTTATTGCTTCCTTGTTCTTAAGAATAGTGCTTACCGTCAACTTTGGCATCTTAAATGTGGCTGCCAGATCTGACACACACATACTGCTTTCATTCTCCACTATAAGTTTCTTTTTTACCTCAATTGTTGGTACTACAATCTTCCTCTTAGGCTTTGTTGTTTCCACACACTAGTTGGATGCTATGGTTAAATAAGTAGGGGTTATGTATATAAATAAATAAATACACCAAAAACAAAGTGAAAAAAGCACTGAAAACTTACGAATGTAATGCAAGAGGTGATTTCACAGATCGAGAGACGAATTGAGTGCACAACAGTTCAAATGTAGAAGCATCATTCAAACTCAAGATCATATTTTTCTTAAATTTAGTGTTCAAACTCTGGAAATTAAAGTTAGTCATTTGGAGTATGAGGTATAATACCTACGTATGTGTCTTATTTGATAATCATATTGCATTATTAATTTGGACTATTTTATACTGTATGGACATTAATTTTATTAAACAAATTTGCCATTAGACCTAAACAAACATTTTGTAAAAAAGAATAATTAGATGATTTTAGTTAATATCAGTTAGTTTAGAAGAAAATAAGAGAGAGGTTAAATTAGAACTTGTATCACATAACTTGTAAACTAACAAATTGCCCAATTCCAGTGACAAATGAATTTAATATTAAATTTTGTATAGCACATCAATAAGCCAATAAAATTGGTAGTATATAATTAAGCTTTAGTTTAGCTGGGATTTTGATGATTTCATTTTATAAATTTATAATTATTATATATAACAGTAATTATGTATGTAAGAAAATAATTTTAAGTAATTAATCAATTAATTTTTAAAAAAATAATATAAAGTTCAAGCATAATTCAAAATTAGCAGCATCCCTCTGAGTACTGTGGATGGTCTCTACATTGCCTTATTAAAACAAAGGTAAACAAATGCCCATAAGAGATGCGAGCATTGTCCTGAAGGGATAAGGTCGTATAAAATTGAAATTAAAATTAAAATTTTTGTTGGCAGACACAGCTAAGAATCATATTACTAAACCAAAGATATATGATCATAGGAAATTAGAGTAGATGCATTTAAAACAAAGGTAAAATATTGCCCTAAGGGAGTTTAAGATCATTCCTGTAATTTGTTTGGGAGGTGTCCTGAACATGTTTTTAAGCCTTAACGTTAGGAACAGTCATAATATTAAGAGCACATGTTTAAAAGGACTTCTTAGTAATACAATTAAATTATTCCAATTAATCAGTTTCTCTCTGATTGATACAGAATTATAATATCTTCTAATCAATAACTGTTTTTAATGTACATTTAATGAACATTTTTTATTCAGTTATAAGCTTATACCTAAAGATTCTTAGGATAAAACACAATTAAATATGATATAAAAATTGTAGGCATTTACATTTCAAAAAATATGTAATATCAGAAGCTTCTGAAAGATTAAATTAAAAGCACAAGTTAATAATTAAAAAGTATGTATAGTCAGCCCTCCATATCTATGCTTTCAACCAACTGCAGGTTGAAAATATTTGAAAAAATTCCAAAAAGTTTCAGGAAGCAAAAGTTTAATTTGCTTGTGTTTTAATCTATGTATTTGCTTTCATTTAATGACCTGAAAGAGAATCTGTAAGTGTTGAAGGAAAGAAAATGTTATGTTGTTATTGATATTTTACTATATAGTTAAGCATTCAATGGTTTCATCTGTACATGTTTAGTATGAATATGTATGGACGTTTTTCCTTGTCATTATCCCTAAACAATACAGTATACCAACTATTAGCAACATTATTATTATTATAATTAGAGACAATTCAAAATATACAGAAGGATGTGTTTAGGTTACATGCAAATATTAAGCTATTTTTTATAAGGGATTTGAACATGTGCAAGTTTTAGTATAGTGGGGGAATCCTGAAACCAATTTCCTGTGGACACCAAGTGACAACTGTATACATTTTATCAAACAAAACTCAAGTGCTTTTAAGCCAGAAGAAACCAATTGTGCTACAAGTGTTTTAAACTATTCCAATAACTTATATATTTTTCATTAATATGTAATATTGTTGAAAAAACCAGTTATTTGGCATTATTTGGAAATTATTGATATTTATTCTTTATCATCAGCTTTCAGCTTATTATGAAAAATAAAGTTTAAAATTTGCAAATAAATTCATTTATTGTTTTTAACGTTAAAATTATAAGTATCTGAAGAAATTAAATATTTCTTAACATTTTTTAAATTTTGAAAATAGTAATCTAATTGAAATTATGTAGTGTTAGATTCATTACTTTTTACAACTCGTGTGTAATTTTTTGCTTATAAAATGTTATATTCAGCTGAAATTATTTTTGAAAGTGAATGGCAGGTTATTCAAACTTTTAAAATGGTTTTTTAAAGAGATTGATAGCAATTTCCATTGTTTTAGATGTATTCATATTTATTATTTTTGCATTAATACAACAAACTTTGCACCTGATAATGCTTGAGATGCATCAAAGCTCTAGATGGGATTGGAAGTGACTGAAAGGATATAAAATAAAACAAATACAGTATAAAAAGAATAGTAGCATGAAGTACAAAGAATGATTTTTGAAGTGTTTAGCCTGTGAATTGGATCACAGGATCATATAGTACTCTATGGGAGTGTATATTTCAATTTCTTGAAATATATGATAATTAATTTAGTTTGCAAAAAATTCTTTAATGTAAGTTACAGGTTTTAGTTCAAATATCTAAAACACCAGTTTAAATTTTAATTATTTTTTCAGTTCTATTAATTATNTTACTGGAAAATAGAGTTATGAATACGTTTATTAAAATTAACAGTATAAATAGAAGAAATAACCAGAAGTAACAGAATTTTTTGAGAAAATGTAACTATAGGTATGAATTAAATTTTTGAGTGAATGAATTTAAAATCTAATGTAAATTAATATAAAACAAAATTATTTTGGTATTATATTTTATGCAAAAGCTTTAGATCTCACTGAGAATAAATACCAGTAAACAATCATTATATGCTTAATTCAAGTTTCCATGAGACCATACAAACATGGCAGGCATATAATTAGTGACCCAGGAAATGCTTTTGCATTGTTACATAACCTCATTTGATCCTCCAGCAAAACAATTAATTCATAACTAAACTATTACCATATTTTTGCAGAATGACTGGCATGCTGCATAAAAAGGGGGAGATCAGCATGCTGGTTAAACTCCAACTAAAGTATAAAATTAATCAATCTAACAAAATTAGTTGTTAATTAAATTGTAAAGAAAACATTCTTCCAAGTACAATGAAATAACATTGTAATTTGACTAGCTTAAAATTATGAAAAGAGTTTTCATTTACAAGACAATAAAACAATTAATAAACAAAACTTACTCTAACACCTTGTAAACATGCAGCCAAATTTATTAACTTCCTAACGTTTTTGGTCATGTTAAAAGACCTTTATCAAGAAAAAAACTTAAAAATTCGAACACGGTACATTTGCATAAATGAATAGGTTTTTCTATTCGTTTATGCAAATCGATAACCTTTATGCAAATTTTCTAACAATGTAAAATACTTTTGGAATTTTATTCAGAATTCCAAAAGTATTTTACATCGTTAGAAAAAAGACATCGTTAGAAATGAAGAAATGAAACAAGTAATGTGTCGTTTTTGATGTAATATGACAGTTTAACAGTTTTAGAATAAAAACTTGTTTGCATTTTAATGACAGTTTAAGTGAGGTTATATATCCCCTCATAACCTCACTTAAACCGGCTCGACATTCCCCAGGATAAATCGGCATGCTGGCTTTTACCATATGGAAATATCTGATTTCATGGTCTCCCCGGATAGATCAGCATATCAGTCATTTCGCAAAAATGCGGTAAATGGATTTTCTGGCCCAAAGGTTAGGAATCAAGCATACTAGAAAACAGTAGTCAATTTGTATCATAATATGACTGTAAATTTGAAAAAAAAATGTGAAGTCGCTACATTAGTGGTTTTGGAGCATCTCCCAAACAATAGACTGGTGATCATGAGCATCCATGCTTAAAGTAGGATTTGAAAATGCTGTTTGTTAAGCTAGAAACAATGTCAACATTCAGTATGGTTGATAGTAACTTCTAATATCCTTTCTCAAACTTTCAAGGAATACAATGGTGGTGTTGCCTGTTTTTTACCAATTATAAAGGCTCTCATGGTTTTATTATATTAAAATTTTATTTCACCCATTATTCACATTATATGTTTGTCATCTGTGTGGCTGGCCTTTAAGAATATAGTAGACAAAATGTGTACATTCATTAAAATACAAAAAAAATTATAAATATCCATAAATATTTATTTATGGATATTTATTTATGGATATGGACTATAATATGGTTTTACATTATTAAATTATAAATATCCATAAATATTTAAATTTATGGATATTTAAATTATAAATATCCATAAATAAATATTTATGGATATTTATAATTTAATAATGTAAAACCATATTATAGTAAAGTTCTAAAATTATTTCCTTTAGCATCATCTATTGTTAAGCAGTTCCTTTTGTGTAAATAGTTTTGGTGCATTACAATCAAATTGTAATGCATCAAAACTTTGTGTGTACATGTCCATGTATACATCCTAAGCATTACATATTTTTACTATTTTCAATATATTTTACACACTAAATATATGATTTTTATTTATTTAGTTCACATTTTCGTGTTTGATATTGGTATAATGAGAAAGAATGGGTAATAAAGATATAAATATGTATTGTTATTGAAATATTTCCATTAACTTTGCTTTTATATCATAATTTACATATTGACATACTTATGTAACATTTTGCTATATATATGCTAAGTTCTTTATTGAGATTTTGTGTAGGAATTGTTACTATACTACATACTTTGCTTCTGAATCTGTAGTTAGACTGAATAGTGATCAAAGAATTATTGAGGTAATGCAACAATGATAAATAATTATTAAAATATGATTTTGAAACTGATTTAAATCTTTGAAATCATCTAGGAATGTATTTTCAGTACTCATTTAAAATATCAAATAAATTATTGATCTATAAATCTTACACAGCTGAAATACAAATAAGGACAAATAATTTGGTAACATTTGATATAAATTAATAATATAAATGTTATTTTAATATATACTATTATTTATCAATGATTTTAATTATAGTTTTAATGATTTGATGACAGAATATTTACCATCAAATTTATTTTAACTTTAAAATAAGTTTTTTTTTAAATGTGATAAATATATATACATAAGTGCAATTTTATTTAGTTAATTAAATTTGTATAGCTTATTTTTTGAATTTTTTTTTAAATTTTATGCAAGTATTTGAGTAATAGGTCTGCCTGTGTTTGGAATTATTTGAGTTTTAAATGATAAAAATTCCAAAATTTAACATTCCTGTTATTTAAAAGGAATGTTATTGCAAAAAATAAATAACAGTGATGCACAAAACAGCAGTACCTAACCAAAAACAGTGTATAAAACAACAAAGCAGCGTAAGTACTTTACCTTCAGTGTAGAAAGCTTCTTCGGATACAACTTTTACATATAAACATAAGTAAAAAAAGTTTTCATATCAAGTACTTTCTATAAGGTGACATGTTCTAGTGATAGTTTTTCCTTCAGATACTGTGGTTTGTTGTATAAGAACCGTATATTTTGCATTGTATTGTACAAAGTTTTTATTTATTGTAGGTAAAAATACTTGTGCTGCTTCAATATAGTTTTATGTACTGTTTTTGTTACAAGCATTATAATTTTTGTACATTTATAATAAACACAGTGAGAACACTCAAATATGTTATTTTTATAAATATTTCACTATATTATTTATTTGACAGATTCATCAATCCAGCAGAATCGCCTTTCAGAAAATCAATCTTCAACCATGCTTTATAAAGGTAAAAAATATTGTAATTTTATTCTTTTATTGAATTTATGCTTGTGATATTAATTTTAAGTTATTGGATAACAAATATGAAATTAAAAACTTACAAAGAATTCTCTCCATCCTTTAATTCACTCAACTGCATTAGGAGTTTCTGTTTCTTATATAAGTAGATCTTCATCCTCATCACCCAAGCTTTGTTCACATGAATTAAGCAAATGTTTTATATTCAGATTCTGGTTTGCTTCGTAATAAATATTGATCATGTGTAACATTTTTTAATTTGAAAATTGTAATAAGAATTTTTGAATTTGAACTTCCTATCTAGTCAAAATATTAGTTATATCTAATTTAAATTTACACTGTTATGCTTTATTTCAAATGCTTGTTTTATTGTAAAGTCTGAAATTAAAAAATGGACAAAATAAATCTTCAATTTTATATAT
>NW_019385087.1:203369-287572 GCF_000671375.1 Centruroides sculpturatus
ACGACGTCCCGCTCGTGTACTGTGGATGGTCTCTACATTGCCTTATTAAAACAAAGGTAAACAAATGCCCATAAGAGATGCGAGCATTGTCCTGAAGGGATAAGGTCGTATAAAATTGAAATTAAAATTAAAATTTTTGTTGGCAGACACAGCTAAGAATCATATTACTAAACCAAAGATATATGATCATAGGAAATTAGAGTAGATGCATTTAAAACAAAGGTAAAATATTGCCCTAAGGGAGTTTAAGATCATTCCTGTAATTTGTTTGGGAGGTGTCCTGAACATGTTTTTAAGCCTTAACGTTAGGAACAGTCATAATATTAAGAGCACATGTTTAAAAGGACTTCTTAGTAATACAATTAAATTATTCCAATTAATCAGTTTCTCTCTGATTGATACAGAATTATAATATCTTCTAATCAATAACTGTTTTTAATGTACATTTAATGAACATTTTTTATTCAGTTATAAGCTTATACCTAAAGATTCTTAGGATAAAACACAATTAAATATGATATAAAAATTATTTTTGAAAGTGAATGGCAGGTTATTCAAACTTTTAAAATGGTTTTTTAAAGAGATTGATAGCAATTTCCATTGTTTTAGATGTATTCATATTTATTATTTTTGCATTAATACAACAAACTTTGCACCTGATAATGCTTGAGATGCATCAAAGCTCTAGATGGGATTGGAAGTGACTGAAAGGATATAAAATAAAACAAATACAGTATAAAAAGAATAGTAGCATGAAGTACAAAGAATGATTTTTGAAGTGTTTAGCCTGTGAATTGGATCACAGGATCATATAGTACTCTATGGGAGTGTATATTTCAATTTCTTGAAATATATGATAATTAATTTAGTTTGCAAAAAATTCTTTAATGTAAGTTACAGGTTTTAGTTCAAATATCTAAAACACCAGTTTAAATTTTAATTATTTTTTCAGTTCTATTAATTATTATTATTAGGATAATTTTATATATTTAATATTTTGAAAAAAAATAACAAATATTTAATATATATATATATTTATAAACATTTTTCTTTTTCTGTTAGGTAAAGTCCATCCTAGAAAGGAATGACCATTAGCAAATGTTGGTACCTAGGCTGTATGAATGGTTGGCCATTGTTTTTCAACGGACATTGTTTGTTGGCAACATGGAGTCAACCACATACTTCTAATTTCCTTTAAAAAAGAAACCCATCATCTAGAAATTTGTCAGCTACCTATAAACTCCATTGTTTTTTCTGCTTCTCATCTTTGGCTATCCTGTTAACCCTGCTTTCATAGTTTACTTATTTGCCATTGTGCATTGTGTTGGATTTCTGGCACCTGGTTTTTTGTGGGACTAACAAAGGAATACAATTATATATGATATAAATAAATCAATTGTTTAAAAAAGTACAAGAAAAATTGTCAAAATACAAATGGTACATTTGTCAGACCATCTACTGTTTATTGCAGTGTGATCAATAGTGATATGGTTAATTCTCAAGTGACACATTCTGTCACAAGCATTAACAGTACAGGACCAGCTTGTGCAGCACGAAGAATGGGAATCAATGGCACATGGACTTCATTGTGGATTTGGCAAACTCCCAAAACTCAGTAGAAAATAAATTTTCAAAGAAAGATTTTTTGGCGGTCAACAACTATCATTATTATGGAAATTGTGACCGTCCATAAAAATTTATGGACATCAGTTGCTCCTGTGAAGTGGAGAAAATAGAAAACTCTAGGGGAAAAAATTGTACGTATAAAAAAAATCCTGTTAAACATCCTATAAAAAAAATACCCTCCATCTACACATCAACTATTGCCGTGATATGAAGACAGCCTCCCAGCAGATAACTTTATTTGTTACTTTTTAATTAAACTGATAAAAAGTTTCTGGGGCACAACATTGTTTTCATAAAATAAAATAAGAAAAAAAAAATTAACTAATAAATAAATCATTACAGATGCACCTAATTTTTGGCTGTCTTGTTTAAACTGTGTTGTTTAGATCATAATTGCCAGACAGCGTGTTGTGCCCCAGCACTTTGAAAATCAGTGTTGTGACCACCTGTAGGTTATTGTGAGGGGGAGGCAAGGCAAACAGAATTTATATGTGCCCATTATTATTCATTTTTGTTTATTTTTCTCTCTCGTGCTTTATACGTATCAATCACGGTTTTAAAATTAGTTTAAACATAACCGATTAATCGAGCAACATAGAGTGAGATGAATTTTTGCTTGGACTAAGGGTGGAACCAGTAGCAAAGCCATTAAATTTGTATAACATTATTATATATATCATTTGTGTATATGAATTGTAATGAATAGAATATTTGATATTCATTTGGAATTTTTTTTCTTCTTCTAAAGTTAATTATTTTTTAAGATCAAAAGGGAAAAAGAAATTTATTCTCATGTATTTTTATTTGATATGGTATGTATACTAAGATGACGTTTGTCTCCTTGCCTCTTCCTTGCCCATTCTTACTGCACCAGCAATTGTTTTGACGTGTTGAAACTTGAATACAACTGTGTGGGAGAAAACTTTGATGGTAGTGTGACAAATAAACATTGATTAGCAGTGAAAACTGAATATGGGTTTTTTGTTTTTCTAAATATTGTAATTACAAATTTTCATAAGGCTACTAAATAATAATTTAGCAGTCGGTCAGTCAGTCCAAAAAAAAAGTTTTAAAGGAAAGGAAAAATAAGGAAGAATCATTGTAGAAAATAATTGATCCTTGTCCTTGTCCTACGTCCTTGTCAAAATATTAATTTGAAAAGAAGAGAACGAATTTTACTTTTTAGATTTTTAAATATCCTTCGGATTCCGTAATGTCTAATTACATTTGTGGAGCAAAAGGAAATTTGTTTGTAGCAGCAAAGGAAAATTTTAAAATTTATTTATTTATTTTTTCTTCTAAGATTTTTTTGCTATTATTTTATGGATTACAGTTCTAGGAAATAAAAACTCCCATGAAATTTTATTACTAATATTCTTATTAATGATTTTTCTACGGAACTAATTGCAAGGCAATTTGTAATTATTACTATTATTCCTTTCTACGGCCCACATCAAAAAATTTATCTTCTTAAATGTGAAATTTAGTAAATTTAAAATAGCTGCAAAAGTTTTGTTTCTGTAAAGTGTATAAATTTGGAGGAAAAAAAAAAACTCTATGGCATTATAAAATAGATTGATTCATACCAAAAAAAAAGCATAAGTTGTTAGAGAAATTCCTTCAAAAAAGCTTTATATAATTTTATAAACATAAATGATGTTTTTAATGGAACTATTTGAAAATGTTATAACAATTTGACTTAAAATTTATATAAATAAAAAAAATTCTTCCTCCAAAAATACATGGTTTTGGTTCCTAGTTAACCAGGAAAATACTGAATTGTTACACACTATCTTTTTTGGTAACATGAATTTTGCCAAAAAAAATTTTTAAACTAAATTTGGGTACTAATTTTAAAAAAAATTATTCAAATTTAATTCTAAGCAAACGTTTTTTGGAAGTAATTATTACTCTACACAGCTTGACTTTCAAAAAAAATGTTGACTTAATAATTTTTAACAATATTAATCAAAATAATTTAGATTCTGATCAAAAATTTTCAGCAAAATTTTTTTTTTACATTTTTCCTGTGTACGTTCGTATGTATATCCATTTATTACATTAAAATCCTACCATTTTCGAAATGTGTAAATTATTGCTATCTTTGTAGTAATAAAAACGGCCGTTTAAAAAATTTAAAATAATTTATACATTGATGATAAAAATGAAATAAATTAATACCATGGAAAATTATCGATTTAGTAATTTCTAATATTTACTTTTGTAATTTGAATGATCTAAAAAATGCCTACGCTAAAGGGGACACTTTGGCGTAGGCATTTTTCCCCCATTTAATTCGAATTCACGGCAAACTCATGTCAACATGTTTGATGCATGCGCGTGGTGGTTCATCTCGAATCACCCTGTATATCTTCACATGTTGTAAATGTGCAGGAATTTACCATTGTACGAAGAAAGATTGTGATTCATTTGAATAATGTGCCAATGGACTCAGTTTTGTATAACGCTTTGGATCCGTCAGACGTGGGGGTAAAATTTTAAATTGAATTATTTAAGAAGAAACAAAAATCAATTTCGAATTTTATACTGTTGCAGCAGAATCCATTTCTATTAAAGTACAGATTTGTCCAAGTTTGCAATGTGAGCCAAAATATTCATGAAAATTTTTTGAAGATCTTATCTGGAATCGAACTCGGAATCCTCTGGAATGATGGTATACGAGTACTTGCGAAATAGATTGTGTATACCAGAAATGTTCCGTTAGACGCTCTCAATTAACTAATGAACAAGGAGAGTTGGGAAAGCAGCAATAAAATTGAATGAGCAACAATGCCCAGAAGACACGGGGAATCGTGACAAGTTCAATAAATTTGTGTAATTTACGATTACAATAGAAGTAACGTCAGAATTTTTAACAGTTTCTTACGCGTAAAGTTTAAAAATACGATTGTGTATCTAAACGTCAGTGAGGTGTTACGGATGGTTGAAATATAACTTAAAAATGGACGACCGATGAATGCCCAAACGGATTTGGAAAGATTTTACCAAGGAATGGATATTGAGGATGCCCGCAAAAACTTGAAGCAAAGAATTCTTCGGGATCTAAGGATACAATTTGAGATATCTTGCATATCGTAGAAGCGTTACAAATCTTTGGTCTGAGACTTTGTGCCTGTAGGGCTTGTAAAACAGTTGTGTGTCACAAAGGGGTGTGTATTAGTTTGAGTTATTAACAGGATGTCTTATTTCCATCATCACAAGATACTGACATAATCTGGCGGATTTTCTATTCCGGCCGTGTACTCAAAACAGGATACCAAGCGTCTCTGACCTGTGTTCACGTAGCTATTTCTATTGATTATACACGAGGAACGCATTCGAAAATACACGGTGTAAACTCGGGAGACGCCCATGATTTCTCCTTTTGGGGGATGTCTCGGGATTCTGTTTACTGTTTACGTTTTTTATAGCCTACTCGAATTTTATTATTGCTATATTTACTCTAATACCCTTGCAAATCCCGATAATCTTAAACCCGTAAACTCTGATCCTATTTTACAACCCTTGTTCGTTTATTAATATTAAATAGAATTACAGTCGACCCCCTATAAACGGTAGATTTTTCCGTTTTATATGAATTCCATGTTGTACGAATCACTTAGATTTTACAAATACGTGTGCCGGGTTGTAAACGGCTCACGTATTTGTAAAATTAAGTGACTCGTACAACATTGTTTTTTTTTCCGTTTTATATGAATTCCATGTTGTACGAGTCACTTAATTTTACAAATACGTGATCCGTTTACAACCCGGCACACGTATTTGTAAAATCTAAGTGATTCGTACAACATGGAATTCATATAAAACGGAAAAATCTACCGTGTTATAGGGCGGTCGACTATATATTCTTTAGAACACTACTACTACTGTTTAATCCTTTCCCTTTTATATCAATGCATATCAACGTTATTCTTTTTTCACAGCAAAAACATTCGACTTTTGGACTGCCACCCCTCGGCGCAGATTTAAAGCCAATTGAACATCCTTGGGGTGACTTGGTTTTCCAAATGTATAGCAGTGGAAAGCAATACAACACAGTCACGAACTAAAGGCTGCTCTCTCCGAGGCATGGGAAAATATTCCCCAAGAACGACTGCAATCTTTGATTAATTCAATGTGTAATCGTATTTTTCAGCTTGTTTCCAACCAGTCTTCTATGAGAAAATATTTTCCCCAAAACACGTCTCCAAAGCCAAAGAAAAATGTACGAAGTCCACACTGTACTGTACATTTGCTATTCGATCATTTTCAATTAACCCTTTGCCATTCCTAACTGTTTGTTCTCAAACGGTATTATATATACTCCAGATTTCTTTTTCTATGCTGGTGGAACGGACAAAAAGGAGAGGAATAGTTAAATGTAAGTTATACAAAAAATGAGTTGGTTCTAACGAAGGTAGATAAAACCAAGCAAATGGTAACTATGAAAAGACGGCATTACAATGAGGCCATACATTAGAAAAACTAACTGCGAAATTGTGGATAAAAAAATAGTCACACTAACTGACAAATAAGTTAAAAAGCTTGAAAAAACGCCACTCGCGTCTTTCTTGACGTTCCTAAAAACAGCACATAACCCCAGCCCCAGATGCCTAGAATCTTTGCATTGGCAAAAAACAGAAGAAGATCAGGCCGGCAGTGGAAAAATGTAACGCACCAACATATATACTAGAGAAGGGTTTAAAAAAGTACATTTCTGAACAGCTAGAACAATAATTACGTTGCTCATGATCTAAATAAAGTGGTGAAGACACGAACGACGAAATAAGGGCTGTAATGGACTTCGAAAATCTGTACCCATCCATTAGCATCTTGCTTCAATGTACTCGTTGAATTCGTGGTCCAACACAATCCAATGTTATCGGCATACTCTGAGAATATAAATAATCTAGCTGACTTGATGTGCTACCAATTCTTTTTTTAGATTCAACCGGGTAACATACAGACAAAAGGAAGGTGTCCAACGATAAGTCCTATATCAGGACTCTTATGCGAACTAAACTGGAAAGAGATCATCATCCTCAGAGGTTTCTTCGAGGACATTATACTCTACAAACGATATGTCGATGACGTATTTATAACTTGAAATAATAACCGACGGGTTCAAGAATTTTTACTCGCAATCAACAATAATGATCATGGTTTAAAACTAAAACAAAAAAAGCCATACTTACTCCATTTTTTGGACATTGATATAAGATTTAAACAAGGAATATATACACACTGTTGTGTACTTAAAACCCACACATGCTCCTCTCTACATTCCATCTTGGTCCAACAACCCGTATAAATATAAATTATCGGCATTTGAAGCACTCACTAGAAGAGCATTTTTATGTTGTAGCAAAGTGTTGCTGCAACTTTGGGTTACAAAACCGCCACAATTGAAGGGCTGATCAAAGGTTACGGAGAAAATAAAGGCAAAAAAAGATACTAACTCAGAAGGAATTAACAAATTCACATACAATAGCCGTTTACGTAGTGTGGTGAATGAGTTAGTTTCTTATAAAAACTCGAAAATGGTCTATAAAAGAGCACCCAATATCTATAGCTTACTACGGAACGATAAAGACAACGTAAAAAAAGGAGAGAAAGCTGGGGTATATAAAATGCCATTTGAAAATCAACAGTTAGGAATCGAAAAAAGTTATGTGGGTGTGACTAGAAGAAACCTGGCGGTAGGCGGTACGTCTGCGAGAACGTAGATACAACGTTGGCAAAGGACACAACAACGCACTATTAGCAATTATGAATGGCGCAGACTGAAGGAGGGGGTTATAAAGTGGGAATGCACTCTCTATCCATTGAGTTAGATAAGGAAAAGGTGGAAATTTACAAAAGCAAAACAAAAAAAAAAAACGTTGCCTAAATGCTAGAGGTGCTGATGCGCTTCCAACAGCGTGCAAATATATCAATATAATAGAAGAAAGATGGGACTTAACCACAAATAATACGTTTAATTGTTTTTAACTTTGAAAAAATAAAAATATAGTAAACATTCATTTTAATAAACACAGTTCTTTTCATTTGTTTTAAATTTTAAAATGTTAAATTCGAAAAACCTGCGTGCCTTCGTTGCCGTATATTTATGAAATTTTTATCGGAAGTATTGTAAAAAAAAAGGTTTTGATCTTTTCAAACGAGCAAAAAAAAAAAAAATCTTTTCAAACGAGCGCGCGCATCACAACAAGTACGTAACTCGTAACAATAAATAAATTTCCATTTTTCGAATCGGATATTTTTCCATATAAAAAGATGGAGAACGAATTAACGGAGGAACAGATCGCCGAATTCAGAGAGGCGTTTTCTCTGTTCGACAAAGACGGCGACGGGCACATCACCACCGAAGAATTGGGCACCGTCATGAGATCTCTGGGCCAAACTCCCACCCAAGCCGAATTGCACGACATGATCAAAGAGGTGGACACCGACGGAAGCGGCAGCATCGAATTTGCCGAGTTTCTGACTTTGATGGCCAAGAGGACGAAGGAGGCCGACGACGAAAACGAGATAATCGAGGCCTTCAGGGTCTTCGACAAAGATGGCGACGGTTTGATCGATGCCAAAGAACTTCGCTACGTCATGATGAATCTGGGCGAAAAGTTGACGGCCGAAGAGACCGAAGAAATGATTCGCCTGGCCGACATCAATAACGACGGATTGATTAATTACGCCGAATTTGTCAGGATGATGTCCGAAAAATGAAATCCAAATACAAAAATACAATTTGTTCTTTCGGACGGGATATTTACTTATCCTTCTAAATTTCAATAAAACCGTAATTTTCAATTATTATTATTTCACGCGTGGTTATTTTCTTTAGATCTTACGAGGGACCGTTTTTGGTTTACATTTTTATATACTACTAGCAAAAAAAATTCCGCGTGTTGGCGTGTATTTCGCTTAATATCTCATGACTGGGTAAAGGTAAAGAAACGAAATTTGACACGGTAGCTTGTATATAAGAAGCATTGATGCTATTAAATTTTGGTTGTCAAAGGTCGAGATGATGGAGAGATAGGGGTGGTCACGTGTCATATCTCGCAAGGGGACTTGAAGATTTTACTTGTCAGCATTGTGTTCTATAAAATTCATCTTTATCCTCAAAATTAAGTATTTGCTATTTTAGAATAATTATAAAAACTTTTATAATAAAATCTCGCGCACATACAATTTTAGTTATTTTAAGTGTTAATACAAATGCTTTCTTAAAAACAAAATCTCATAAAAGACGGGAAAGTTACGCAACTCGTTGCGAAATTTTTTTAAGCACTCTCCAACCTGTGGATAGTAATTGGACCTTATTTTAGCAAGCCCATTACGGGTTTGGCCAGGAACAATGGGCAGCCGGGTGGTGAGGGATAAGCCATATCCGGACAGACCATCCCCGAAAAATACCTGATTATTTTTTACTCGTTCGGATTCGAATCCCATCCCAAAATGCAGTTTGTCCGACACTTGAATGCAGTTTTAATCATGTTCATCCACTTGTAATTATTTTATTCCAATAGAAAGACCTCTTTCATTACTAATCATACTTTATGACCTGTTTTCACGCATTACATTTAATATCACGAATACCCGTTGTTTTGTATAATTAATATAAAATTTACAATACAGAAAATAATTTCTTTTCCATCCTGAATTCATTGCTAATTTTCACATTATCTAAAAAACAAATTTTACGAGATCCATCACTCCACAGCCGTTTTTTACCCACGTTAATTGGTTGGTTATTGCGGAATGGCGGTAAAAATTAAAACCAAATAGAGGGGTTTCAACAAATTACTACACTCTTTCACATATGAAAGCTTACAAATCTTTACAGGCCCGTAACTAACTTACAAGTGACTATGTTTCTCTCGATTATGTGCTCTTTCATAACGCTCCTGATATGCAGTTGAGTTGTGGGCCACTCATACCCCATGTATAATATTGGCACTCACTCTAATGATGACCGACTCGTCATAAAATGAGGAAGATTTTTCTTTGGAGTAAAAAACTTTTTCAATAATATATTATTATTAAAATGAACTTATTATGGTATGTTATATATAAATAATAAATTATTTGTCAGGAACAACTTGAAGGTTACTATGTAATGATTATTTACTACAGTAAAAAGAATCGGCACTTGTGCAGATTAGGGGGTACGGCTATTTGAGACGTTTGCTTCAATAAAATTAACCAAATCTAGACTAATTTCACTCGAATATTTCCAAAACACGTATAATTTGTTGGAAATGATAGATATAAAATATGCTATGAACAAAAAATTGTCGGAATACTTATCGAGTGTACCCGTTCGGAGACGCCATTGTTTAAGCTTGTTTAAGTCGCGGAGCGTCACATCGGACGGCGGACGCGTACGAAGCGTGTCACGTGACATTTGTCGGTGCTATTCAGTCACGTGACTACTCATCTCCGACGTGTTCCTGATAACTTATTCTTTTTGCGAAGAATTCGCTGAACTTTAGAGACATCACGTGATAGATCATAATATACTATAGATTTTTATTGTAATTGGAAATGACATTATTATTATTGACTGTATGAAGCAAGTCGTTTCTAATTAAAATAAAAATCTATAGTATATTATGATCTATCACGTGATGTCTCTAAAGTTCAGCGAATTCTTCGCAAAAAGAATAAGTTATCAGGAACACGTCGGAGATGAATAGTCACGTGACCGAATAGCACCGACAAATGTCACGTGACACGCTTCGTACGCGTCCGCCGTCCGATGTGACGCTCCGCGACGAAAACAAGCTTAAGCAATGGTGTGTTTGAACGGGTACACTCGATAAGTATTCCGACAATTTTTTGGGTTAATGTCCAGGGTCGTAGATCATCATGGCGGCTCTTCCTGTTTTAGCCTCGAAACCGGACCGCTTTGGAGACGACGTGTCACGTGACGACGCGAGCGAACGGCGGCGGCTGCTGCGCCGCGGCAAACAAAAGCAGTGGGGACGCACGTTCTAACCTAACCTAACCTAACCTATTCTAATAATATAATTGGTAATAATTATGATAATTTATTAGAATAGGTTAGGTTAGGTTAGAACGTGCGTCCCCACTGTTTGCTTTTGTTTGCTGGAATCAGCGCCGGCGCCATGACAGCCGCCGCCGTTCGCTCGCGTCGTCACGTGACACGTCGTCTCCAAAGCGGTCCGGTTTCGAGGCTAAAACAGGAAGAGCCGCCATGATGGTCTACGACCCTGGACATTAACCATTTTTTGTTCATAGCATATTTTATATCTATCATTTCCAACAAATTATACGTGTTTTGGAAATATTCGAGTGAAATTAGTCTAGATTTGGTTAATTTTATGGAAGAAAACGTCTCAAATAGCCGTACCCCCTAATCTGCACAAGTGCCAAAGAATCATTGTAAAAAAGTAACATCTTAAATAAATGCTAAGTTAGGTTATTTTGGTTAGCAACATTAACAATTTGTAAATGAACAATGGAAATTATTGGCTTATATCTTTGAGTACACGCGCCTTTATTTATGTAAATTAGACAGGAAGGACAATTAGTTCAAAATCATTTCTAATTCATCTGTTAAACGATTATCCCGCTTGTACACACTTTATGATACTCGCGCAAAAGTTTATCTAATCATTTACTTATAACTAGTAATCAAATGTTACTGCTTACCTGAAATGAAATGTTTCTGACAAACTTGTATTGAAATTCACTTTATCCGTATTGAAATTTTTCTCAAGAGCCATGCAAATTACCTACGTCGTAAAAGCTCCTCAGTTTGAGGACCTTGATGACAAATAATGACGGAAATTTTAAAAAAATAACGTTCCTTTGTTCTTGTGTGGCTGTCCGCCATTTTTGTCTATGTAAATACTGTATATAGATTTAGAATTCCTTTATTCTTTCCTTTCCTCCTTCCGCTAATAACCCTTTCCTGTCACCTGACAGGAGGGGGAATTTCGTGGGTCCTGATTGGTGATTTGCCAACAGGGATAGGGAGGGGTCCTGCCCGTGGGGTTTTTTTAAGACAAAGGGTGAGAAAGACGACCACTTTTGGGTTGGACACCGAGAAGGCAAGTTGTAGACGACCTTTCTGGAACGTAAGTTAGTCAACGTCAACAGAGAGAGTGCCTAGAGAACCAAGGAGACAGAGTCAGCGTTGCCAGATTTGACTACTTTGCGCCAAATTGGGCCACTTATTTTTCAGTTTGGCGTTAAAAAAAAAACATATGTCGCCCTGGCTACTTTTTGGGCTACAGAAATTTGAATTGGCTACATTTTGGGCTGGTTACACAAATTATTTCATCCTTTGTTTTGCCCACAGAACGGTAATACTTGTTGCGCTGTCTACTCGTTTTGTTTTTAAACAAAGTATAATTTATTTATTATTGGTATTAAAATGGGAAAATGGACAAAGTATTCTCGGTCCTTTCGGAAAGAATGGCTTCAAGATAAAAATCTTAAAGGTAAGCACCTTTAAGATTTTTTTCTTGAAGCCATTCTTTCCGAAAGGACCGAGAATACTTTGGGGAAATTTTCCTCATTAAGTTGCATTTTTAAATATTTTGGCAAATGGCGTAATTTTAAATTTACTTAATTAAATTTAAACTTTTTAAAAAGATAGCTCCAGTAAGTATTCAGTCATGCTTGACAGGAGACTTTTTAGTTTATAATAGCTTATTTTTTAAAGAAAATTTAATATAAATTCCAGATAAATGATATCCTAGAAAGAAAGAAATAAGAAAAGAAAATGCATCTATAAACAAAAATGACTAATGGTAAATGCTATGCTATACGGAATGGTACCAAACATGGTTACTAGGGCGTAATTTTTATAAATTTTAATTGTTTTTGATAAAATTAGTAACAAATAACGTTACGCTAATTGCAACTGTTTGCCAATGTCAGCTTCTTGTAAATGTCTTATATAGTGTTACATGTAACATACAAAATTCATATATTACAAGAATGCTATTATTCCTCAACAACAATCAAATGAGCAAAATGAACATGAAGTACTAAAATTTGAAATTATCACGTTGAAAAATCACTGGTAAGATCATCATCATCATCAGAATCTTTTTCACTAGAATGTTTTTGTATGGTTGAAGCAGATGATGATTTCCAAGTTTAACATTTATCGCTGTAAGAACTCGATTTTGTAGTTTAGTTTTCATTAAATTTAATTGCAAAAAAATACGTTCAACTTCTGCATTTGAATGAGGAAGCAATAAAAACATCTATTTACTGTCAAAGTAAAGTAAAAAAAATACAGAAATATACAATAAAAATGAATGTTTTGAAAGGAAAAATATTAGGATTTCATGAATGGTACTAGGAAAATGGTGTTGGGTATCTTGGTACTGGGACAAGTAAAAAGGTACTAGATTTGTACAAAAGTACTAGGTAGAACAACACCTGGTACAAAAGTAGCCAACTGCTCGAGCAGTTGGCTACTTTTTAAAAATTATTTGGCTACAAGGGCAAAAAACATCTGGCAACGCTGGGTCACAGAGTCAAAAACTAATCAAGAGACTCGTTCCGGTAAAGTCTGAAGAGATACCTCGGTGCAGATTTTATACTGTACCCAAGGCACAGTATAAAATCCGATGTTAACGGATTGGACATCCACAGTGATCGACCACCCAGATCAGGACCCCGTTTTCTTCTTTCTTCATCTTTTCTATTAGTCATAGTATTAGGTTAAGGTTAGTTATAAGTAGTTTAGTTATAATAGGATCACGTAATCAAATTTATATAAGAAAACTGAACGAGAGCAGAGACCTGTTTGTAACTATATCTGTTAATTTCGTCTCTGTGACGGGCATCGGTATCCTGTTAATTAACAACTTTGATGATAAACTGTTCGTTCCTCGTAATTTGGTTGTAATACTTTGTCTTACACATTCTAAAAACTCACACTTGATTGAACTAGTTACACAATTCACCAGTGATATCGCGACGAATAAACACAAGAACTGCAGCTGAAGCGCGAGTAAAAACAGATAAAACGTAAACAAACTACAAAGATGGCGCCGAACTGGGCATGCTCTCGACGTCGTGTGATGTCGACTTGAAACCTTTCTATACTAGTGCCAGAAACAAAACCGCGATTTTATCAAATACAAAAATAAAACCGGTTTTGAGCAGATAGTGAAGTTGTTTAAAATGGCCGACGGTAATTTACATATTAAAATTATAATGAACACGCAAATTTCATTGCTGCCGTTTCGGATATTCCCTTTCTCTTTGCGTTAACAAATCTACCGTTCTGATTGGTGGGAAAAAATTCGCTGAGCATTTTCCGGAAACTACGTCACTAAGACGTGAAATTTGAGCCGGGTGCGAACTACCGAAATTTCGAATTCGAACCGGTTTGGTACATTTAAAAACCATTTCCAAAAGAAAAATTCTGGAAATGGTTTGTAAATATCATGCTAAACAGATTCTCTTGTTAAATATGAATTAATTTTAGAATATTCTGAAAGAATAATTTTATTTTATATTTAACAAGAAATTGCCGCCTGCTTTCTGCCAAATTGCTTAGTAATTATTTAGTTTTAATAACCCAATAAAATAATCGGCCGTTCGATTGGTATTTCAAATACAAATACAAATCAGGCGCTTAGTTGTAAGGATGCCCTGTTGAACCTAAATCAGAAAGGGATTCCAGAAAAATATTTTGAGGTAGCTGCACCCGTGCGAAAATGTAATCATCCTTTTGCAATGGCATCTGCATCCTTTTGTGTAGACAAATTGTAAAAATATGTATACTCGAACTAAAAATCTTACCGAAAACAGTTTAATGAAATAACAACAGTAATATTATAAAAAAAAAAAAATTTTGGCAGACATTTTTGCTTGATACATAAAGCTTCTTTGGGCAATACATGGTACAAAAAGCTTTGAAAGAATGTAAAGGGTGGTGGTGTGAAAAAAATTAAATCACAAAAATGTTTCCTGGTGTCATTTGCTGATGTTTGTGTTAGAATTTTAAGGATTTTCTAAGAAAAATTAGGGATTTCATGTGATAGCAGTTTAGTTGGATAAGATCCTGGTCTTTGGAATAGCCTTCTGATACTACTAGCTTAGGGAATTCTATTGTAATTCTATTATTTAATATATATATATACAACCCTTATGTCTCTAATTCTTTCCTGTAATGTATGAGCTGTAGCACTGATGTAAAAGATATTTGTTCCATCATCTAATATAGTTTTTGACTGAAGTTCATCCAAAATAGAGAATATATTAAATGAAACTTAACAAGTGAAGGAGTTACCAATTGTCTCTCTGGTAACAGTGTGAATTTTCTTGGCAGCCAAGTTTGAAGATATGAGAGAACATAACCCAATATTTTTGGATTAGAATAACTTGTGTCCAAAGAGTTTTTAAACAATGTACAAACAATAGTTTGGTGCAAAAAGCTTTAAATGCTATGATAGAAACAATTTATGGCAAAGATTAATACAGCAACTATAGTGTTCAAATTCTATAAGTAGTGTTCCTTGAAAAAATTCGTTTTTTTAAAGAAGGAAAAAATAAAATTCCAAGACAGAATATGACAATTGATTTTTTTATTTTATTTTACTCACAATAAAGTAACAAGCAAGGGAAATAAAGTTTCTGCACTTTTGGGATATCAAAACTGATTGTTTTTACAATACCCTACATAAAAATTCGGACAAGGGTATATTCTACGTATTAGCAGAATTATTTTTATGATATATGTATATAAAATGTAGTTTTAAGCAGAATAAGTTCAGCCACTAAAATGCAACCAATTTTTTTTTTGTTTACATTTCATATCAATTTCTAACAGTTAGAAATATAGAAAAATGGAGATGTAAATTTGTTGTGATGTAAATAGTAATTCAAAAACATGTAAAATGATATAACAAAATGTTTTAATTGATGAATCATTAAACAATATACCAAGAAGAGTTTACAAAAATGGTAAATCATCCAAAGCAATTTACATCCATTTGACATCACTACTATTATTATTAATAATAATATTATTATTAAAGCCCATAGCCAAAAATATAAAAATATTTTAATTAAAATTTAAATAAAAATGTTACCAGTGCATACAACTAGATTTATATTTTTGTTTTACATATCTCTTTTCTTCCCCTCTAAAACACACAGTGTTATGATTAATTAACATTTGAAAAACGTTGTTCGTTTAAGTAGTAATATGAAATCTTATCTTTCCTGTTTGGTTTAAATTATGCTAAGAAATATATTTTAATAAAATGAATAATCAATAAAATGGCTTTAAAAAAATTTATAATGGATAAACATGCTCACCATTTCATTAACCCATTACAAAATGGCAGATCAAAATAAGATAAAAACATTCTTTCTTCTTCATGCTTTTTCTGTTATGGCAAATCTATCTATAATGTGCTGATTTAAAATATAAATGCAGAGATGTATATAAAAGCCAATTAGCCAAATGTATCAGTCTTTAAGTAAATGCATTGTTGTTGCAATTAGAAATGCTATAAAAATCATTTTTTTGTACCTACAATTTTGATAACTAACAAAAGAAAATTTTGTAGATATATGTATATTGTATATACAATTTCAGTTTTTAGCAATAAGATTTAGGAGTAAATAAATTTTTAACAAATATATATAAAAGAAAACCAAAACAAAACATTTATTTGTTTATCAAATTGACGACATTATCTACTTCTCTTTCCCTAATTTTACAACCTATACTAAATCTAAACTTTAAATGGGATAGGAACAATTTTGGCATTGGCTCTACATTTTATTTCTTATTAATAAAACATCACAACAAACTTACTTTTCGTTTTATTTTTCTGGGAATGATTTTAAAAAGTAAAATTCTAAAATCCTAATTGAGATTCTACAGCTTATCCATGATTCTTATTTTCTGCGCTATAATTGTTATCGGCAAAACAATCCATTTCAGAAAAAAATCTAAATTTAATAAACATTAAAATATTTTAACATTAATTATTTTTTATAATGATTTGAAAACCATTGCTTTTGTTTTTTTTCTTTATAGGATATCCTGATCTTACCCTGCTACCATTAAATCTTAATTATCAAATAATTCTCTTTGGTGATTTGGTTTTGAATATATTTCTTTTAACCAAGTTTCAGCCATACAACCAGGCACTTGTGGTTAGGGAATAAAAACTGAGGACAAATTTTTACCAATTCTTCAGTGGAGTGAGCATGCCATTTTTAAATACAGCTTCAATTCTAGTTCAGTTTTCACTTTCTGAACCAGATTCACTGCTATTATCACTACTACTTTCACTGTCACTATCACTGTCAGAGTCACCAGAACTACTTTCTTCACCTTCCTAAAACAACAAATTTTGATAATTGAGATAAAAATATTTTAACTTTTATGCTGTCAATATGAGAGAGCTTACCTTCTTCTCTTCATCTGAATCCTCATTATCATCATCGTCATCATCTGAATCACTTCCAGAATCATCTGATCCTGAACCGGATTCTTCATCCTCTCCAGATTTTTCTGAGCCTTCTTCTTCGTCATCGTCGTCACCAGATGAATCATCTGAACTTTCAGACTCGGTTTCTTTCTTATTTGGCTATAATTAAGATGAGACAATATGCATATAATACAAGCAAGATTTTTGAAATCAGAAAATCAGAATTTTAATAAAAATTTATGAATTCTATTAAATGAATGAGTTAAAAATTGCTATTTAGTGAAGATATTTTTTGGATACAATGTACATTAATGAATATTATGTTTGTTATTTCTTTGATTCCTTTCCACTACTCATCAACTGTGAACTGAAGTTATTTTCTCTTACATACTTTGTTTCCTTTTGAACTGGCATATTCAATAATTTGTAATAGTTCTTTAATTCAGTAAATTAAATACTTTTGATATTAGTGGATGAAAAATTATATGGTAAAGTACACACACACAAATAATATACATGAATTTAAAAAAATTAGATTTGTCAATTTTATTTGTTTATTAAGGAAAATTATTTTAAGATCGATTTTTAAAAGTATTTGATATGATTTTGAAAATATAAATCTTAATATTTTTGTATTAAAGTATGAGCTTTCATCCACTTATTTTTTAATAAATAAATAAGCAATTGCTGTATTGAAGATAACAGTAAAATCAAATGAAGAGAAAATACATGTATGTATTAATAGTTACATGCAGTAACAAAAGTCAAATATTGTTTTGTACAATAGTATTTGACTTTTATGGATGAAATTATTTCTCTACAATATTAAAGATGCTCTTTAGTTTATGCTTCGTTTAACTGATACCTTTTAAAAACACTAGCAGAATCTTCTTTGACTATTAAAAAAAACTGATTCTAAAATATTAATTGATAATTTTTGGATGAAGGAAAAAATAGAAAAAAGCAGTGAATAAAAATTTTAAAAATATATATATATATATATATATATGAATGTCAACTACATTTTCTAGATTTTTTTTCTTTTCGGGTTGAGTAAAATATTTTATGTATGATGAAACCTAAAAGATTTACTCTTGATAATACAGATCTTCACGAAATACAAATAGTTTATTTTAAATATCATCCATCTATATATTTTAAGTGTTTAAAATAATGCATAGTAAATTAATAGTAAACAATATTTTTGTGTTACTATTATTTTTTATTACAATTTTTTGAATACATCTTATAAAAATTGCAAAAATATCCTGGGAATATTGTGAAACAACAAGAAATATCAGAGTTGAGCTGCTGTCAAAGATATAGCCCTAGTCTATAACAGATATAAATGACTGTTTAATTCAATGTCAAACTGAATAAATTCAAGAATGTAAAATATAATCATGTAGTTGTTATATTCCTGAAATTAATTTAACATAAATTAATCAAATGGAAGTTTCATTTATTAATTTAGTTAAGGATATCTGACATTTTTATCTGGATTGATCAATTCTTTTGTAACTGGCAATGAACAGCAAAATTGAGAACAAGATTATGAAACTGTTTTGTAATATATGATTTATTCAAAAGATCAATATTTTAAATTATATTTTTGTGACAAATGCAATTTATTCACTCACTATTCAATAATAATGTTCATTACACAAAACATTAAATTTTAAATTAATCAAAATATAATAAATTATTTTGCTATGCAATGTTATGATAACCTTAATATTTTGTATTGTACTTGTTTTATAAAGAATCTGAAACCGTATGATAAGATGAAATATAATACAATGAACTTTTGATACACCTGATAGAATGAAAATTTTGTTGATCCATTGCTATTCTTTATATACATACTTTATATACATACATTTATTGTGAATGAAGTAGTGTGGTCTATTGAAAGTGTACCACAATAAGAGTCTGTGCAATATTCATTCAGACTTTTTATGAAAATAATCATACCTTGGTTTGTCCTTGTTTTGTAGCTGCTTGATCTTTTGCAGCTTTTGCAGCAGACCTAGAACCCTTCGTTCTACTTTTAAGTCTATAATATTCCTCTCGTTCAGCTTCTGATAAACCCTATAATTAATAAAATATTAAAAATGCAGGAAATTAATTTATGTAAAATTGATTAAAATGTTTAGAATTCAAAAATATATATATATTATTTTCTGCGCTATAATTGTTATCGGCAAAACAATCCATTTCAGAAAAAAATCTAAATTTAATAAACATTAAAATATTTTAACATTAATAATTTTTNTATATATGTAGGATTAATGATAAAAATAGAAGTAACAATAATCATTCAACTGTCTTCTTCAACCTGTCTTATGAATAGAACAATGATGTTCTGGCATTTGTAACATCTTTTGTTTCTTTTTCGTGCCATCACCAACTGTCATCTCCGCTTACTCGTCTCCCTTGTCTCCCCAGCAACCCCTCATTTATTTTCTTAACAGCTTAGGAATATTACTCATCTAACGACCACATTCGGCAATCTTGACAGCTGACATCATCCCCAACACAGAAGTAGACTTCTGCATTGGCCTTCGTGATCAACTACCTTCTCAACTAAATATCTGTCATTTCTTAAAACTTTTCTGATTTTGTATGGCCCTAAAAACTTTGGATGGATTTTTAAGCTGGGCCCATACTGTGTTCTTACAGCTACCAGATCACTGACTAAGAATTTGGTGGGGGTATTTCCTTTTCTTGTTAAACATTTTCCTGTTCTCTGCTTGCAGTTTCTTAATGTTCTCTTTTGCCATTGCTCTAATTTCATCCCTTTCTTTCTCAAAGCACAGAACCTTTTCTTTCTCAATTTTACTCTTCATATTCTTGAACCAATAGTCTCTTTTCAGCAGTGCTTCGGTTTTCTTAACAGCAAAGTGACCTTGGTTGTGCGCTTCTCTAATATCGGCTTGCATTTGTAAGGGAACCACCATTAATGACTCCCCATCCATTTCCTTGTACAGAATCCCACTTTTTACTTCATAACCATTTGCCTTTTCCATTTCTATCTTATTAATTATCTCCATTAATTCACTACCTTCCTTTTGTGCATTTTTGCACCTAGCTATGATACTATGTTTGTTTTCTTCAATTTGACCTGTTTTGAAGCTTCAGTTTTACTTGGTTCTGTTTCCTGGTGTAGAGAACTTGCAACAAAATCCATCTTTTCAGGAATATTTTCTTGCTTAAAAATTGCTTTTTTTGATTTTTCTGGAGACTGCTTTTTATACTCTGTTTCAGGTATATCCCTTCTGATTCCTTCATCTTCTGTGGGTTGTTCAGATGCTTTGTGTAACCATTCTTCCATCTCCTTATTAACTTTCAGCCTTCTCACTAGCAGATAGCCATCTTGGATGTTGACAAACTGGAACATCATTTTTTTAAGATAATGTTCATTTTGATCCCCGTTTCTTGTTCTCTGACTGCTTTGTAGTTCTTTATTAGATCTAGAAACTCTCCTCTATATTTTGCATCACTGATATGGCTCAAGTCAACACCACCAGTGTCTACACAGCATCAATATTGTATACGTCTGAAAGGATTACTTCTGCATCTTTTGCTTTGATAATTTTCTCAACACAACCTTCTTTTAAACTGATATGAACTTGTTTCAGAAAGTCTGCTCCCAACGATAACTGATAAGCAAGGAATTAACTAGGAACCACATCTATAGGAAATAAAAATTGGTCTCGTCAACATTACTACAGTCCAAAAACTTACCAGTATAGAACTCTTTTGCTCACTTACTCCATAAAATTCCAATGAATTTCCAGTTAATTTCGGTGCACCCATCTTTACATAATCATCAGCTCTTATCAAGTTCACATTACTTCCTAAATCTATAAGTGCTGTAAAGCCACTTCCCCTATTTTGACTTCTTTTACAGGCTTTGACTTAAATTCTTTTCCCTTTACTTCATAACTTCTTTTCTCAACATTTTGAGGGCATTGAGATAAAATATGACCAAAATTGTTACAGTTAAAACATTTCATTCCTTTATCTTTCTCCGGGCAACTTTTACTCACATGGTTTTTCCCGCTACAGTTATAGCAACATCTTTCATCTTCATAAGAATTATTAGGCTTAATCTCATGTCTTAGCTTCTTGAATCTCACTGTCATTTTAGCATTTAGCTTATGACTTGATTTCATGTTTTTGTAAATTTGCAACTTTTGTTGAAATTCTTTGAAAGTAGTAGCAAAATAAAGCACTGTTTTACTTACTTGTTCATCCTGAATTCCATCAATAATATATTGTATTACCAATTCTTTCTCAATCTTATGATGAAATTTCAATCATTTGATACATATATTCCTGATAAGTTTCACTCTGATGCTTCACTTCTGTTGAAAGTTGCTCGTGAATCTTCCTACTGTTCAGTTTTGGAGAAAATTTGGTGCAAAGAGTTTCTTTTAATGCTTTCAATGATTTAGCACACTGTTCATAGTTTACGTACATTCTTACTGAACCCCTGAGTAGTTGTTTTGCATAAATTATCTTCTGCATGCCATTCCAGTTACACATTTCTGCCATGTCTTTGAAATTGGAGATCCACTTAGCGACATTCTTCCGATCATTACCACTGAACGTTTCAAGGAATTCATCAACATCTCTAAAGGTAAACATTGGCTGAGTACTCATTTTTATATTGCATAATATTACTATCTTCGTCCTCACTTTCGTCAGCATCGTCATCTCTGGCATTCTCAATCAAAAGTGTCGCCTCCAATCTCTGTACCAACTCTCTCTTGCTACCTGTCGTTTTCAATTTCTGTCATCCTAGTTTAATTTTCAAATCAGCACACTTAAGATGTTTCACATCTGTCACCCTATTGTCCTTAGACACACAGTCAGTTCTTTGTTGTTCACCAAAGAGTCACTAACTCCACCATCTTGTCTGAATTCCATTATTGCCCTTCTAAAAGTTCTTGTATGAATTTCTCTCAATATCCAGCAGAGCCCCCAAAATTTGTAGGTTTAATGATAGAAATAGAAGTAACAATAATCCAGCATTCAGCTAAATCTTCCAACCGTCTTCAAACCATCTTATGGATAGAATGACGATGCTCTGTCATAATGTCTTTTATCCTTTTTGCGCCATCACCAACTGTTGTCTCCCCTTACTCGTTTCCCCCACACTCCCTCATTTATTTTCTTAACAGCTTAGGAACGTTACTCATCTAACCCCCACATATATAAAACCTAATGGAACTTTAAGATTATTAAAGTAAATAATTTAGAATAATACATACAGCTATAAACTTCTCAATATCTTTATTATATTTTTTCATCATTTCTTGACTTTTCTTTCGATATTTATCTTTCTCACTCTGAGATAAAGCATTCCATTTCTGTGCTGTCACAGCCATTCTATTCTTAGCATCAACATCAGTAACAGCACCTAGCATTTCTGTTGTAAATAAGCTGTATCCACTCCTAATAAAACAAACAACAGTTTAATCAGAAACAAATAATAAAACAGAACTTCATACAATAAAAATTATAGAAAGTAATAGGATCTATACACAAGTCCAAACTTAAACAGTGTTGTCTGAAACACATACAAAAATCCTACACTTATTATTTTACCAATGCTGAATAGTTTTCTAATATTTATAGAAAAGATCTGTTCATTAGTATTCATTAGTACTTTATGAGAGTATTACATCAAAGTCTATATACTTATCAATATAACTTACTGTGGAGGCTTCTTTGGCTCTCCCTTAAATAACTGAGGTTTTCGACTTCCTGTTTCATGAACTTCATCTTTACTGTAATTTTAAAAAACAAAACAATATATATATATATATATATATATATATATATAATTTATTTCTCTATCTANAAAAATTATTTATTTGAAGCTCATTCTTTTAAAATATCAAATTTTTTTTCTTTAATCCATTCTTAAGATATGGCTATGTAAATAATAAATTCTGTTATATTCTTGGTTTCAACTGAAATGATTATTGATTGATAAAAATTTATATTGATTTCTTGTCTTCCATTGGTACAAGTAATAATTAAATAGAATTACATTACATTTTTAAGTTAATGATATAATGATGAAATGCATTTTATCCCATATTTATATTAATTTCAAATTAAAATTTTATGTAACACACTTGTATTGAATATTAAGATTGGGAAATTTTCAATCTAATGTATCAATGAAAAAGTAAATCAGCAAATATCTTTTAAATAATTAACTATTAGTAGAGAAATATGTTTATAGACAAAATATTTGTCAGAAAATTTCTTTTATATTATAAATAATTATCGTCATACTTTCTTCTCTTTTATATATATTTATCATCATCATCACTGAAAAAAAATTGTTAGTGATAATAATGAATTGATAATGAATAAGAATCCTAATAATATTCCTGGAATTAATTAATATAAACAAACATTTTCTGAAACACTAAAATCTCAAAAATCCACATTCATTAAAGAAATTGTAATAATTCTTCAATTGTTACATGGTTTATATGAATAGTTCAAAAGGTATTCATATATAATTTAAAGAACAGCAAATATGTATTGTGAGTTGGTTATATTCTTAAATTTTTTGCATGTTCAGTTCACTTTTATATATCAGATCAATATATAATGACAAACTGTACAAAACTATCTTACATACTAACTTTAAACCATCAAAAATAAAATATTAATTCTTAAAACTATTCAAGCTTTATTGAACTATAAATATGAACATAAATCATAGGATTTAGAAGAGAACTTAATGTTGAGAATGATTACTTATTTTGTTGGTATTACATGGATAAAATGTGGAAGTCTCTGTGAAATAATGTACAAAGCAGAAAATCATTACTACTTTATCAATTTTTGGTACATTATAACATCTATTATCACAATCAACTTTTCTGCTTGAGATGCTAACTATTTTCCTCAGAAATCTTAGCAATATCACTTTAATAAAGTATTTCCAAGAACTCTGTTATAAGAATTTAAATTTAAGAACTTAAATCAATCTGTTAAATTTAATGGTTAAGTAAATAATTTATAATAGAATTAATTTCAATTGGTTTACATTAAAAAAAATAAATTATTTTCAATGCTTAAAATTAAAACTGATTATTTTTATCATTAATAAATCTAAAATACTCTGTTGGCTACTTGGACCTTGTTTAAGTCCTAATAGTAAACAAGGTCCAAGTAGACAATATAGAAACAAAAAAATAATCAGTTTTGCTCACTACACTTGGATATACTGTAAGTTTCTAGAGATAAAATGCTAAATTCATTGCACAACAATTATAATCAGATAAGATTTGAATGAAGAAATTACGTGAAGTTTCGTGCTTACATGAAAAGTTATTAAAAACAAATAGCACTCTGTTATGGGAATTGAACCTTTTGCTTGTTTTCCAAACACTTATAACTGTAGAAAGCAGTTCATGAAGCCCTCATAGCTTTCACAGCTCTCACTTCATCACAGTTATAAACAATGGTTTGCACAGTCACAGATGTACAAACATACGATATTATTAAATGATGTAGTATAAAAACTAAATTTCATACTTGTACATGCTGATAAATTGAATTATCAAAGTAAAATAATTCAAATGTCATTACTTTGAGTTATAGTTTTAATCATTAGATAGTAAAGCAACAGATTGTTATTTTATGACTTTGCCTAATGACTGAAATAGGTCATATTGAAAAATTTTACAAATTTTGAGTAAAAGTTACTTTGATAAATTAATAAAGAAAAATTTTTTTGTTTATCCTATCAGTTCTTGGCTATAGAAAGATTTACAAGAAAGGGATTTATTTAGTAAGTAAAAATATTCTATTACAGTTAATATAATTGTAGAGTTAAATTATATTAATTTAGAATTATCAGGATTAAATGACACAAAAGAGCACCTAAGTTTTGATTAAAAAAAAGTGATGTAATCTAAATATTCAATATTTAAATTATACATTTATTATGTAATAGAAAAGAAAAAAACAAATATCAAATAATTTCAATTACCATACTCTAACTAGAGCAAAACCAAGTTTGGAAATATAGGCATTTTACTATTTTATCTTTTAAATGAACAAATATAATAAAAACATCCAGTTAAAAGATCCATTTGATATGTCTGTCTATTCTTAGTATAATTATTAAAGAAGAACAATGATTATGCATTAATAAAAGATAATCAATAAATAATGTAAGAATAAAATTTATTTTATTGTATTATTTATAATCATGTAAAGAAAATGTAGATGAAATGAATAAAATAAATGCAATTCTCTTATGATATCTTTGCCTTGATATTTTCATTCATATATCTTATCATATTTATAATTCTGCTTTGATAACATTCAATAAATTTTCTTTTGTAAGATAAATTTTGTTACGATAATGTTGTTATCCAGCAATGTTCTTAAATCAAAATATACAGGTTCTAAAGTGACTATTATGTTGAAATTAGAATATTTAAAAAGTTTTTAGTGTCATAATGGTATGTATTGTACATTTGTTATAAGAATCCATGTTTTTGCAATATTTTCCTTTTACACTCATATCAATGACAATGCATGTGCAAGAACAAGTTTCTATAGTAATATGCAAGATGCACGCATTCTTAACACAGTAATCTTTCAACAAGATGAAGCATCATGTCACAATTATTCAGGATTATATTAGCATTCTCTTCCCAGTTATTGAATTGGCTCATTCATGGGCAGCACATTCACCCAATTAACATCCTTGGATTTTTCTTCTTGAGGATTCATTAAGTCAGAGGTAGAAAAAAGAGTTAGGGAACTAGCTGATCTCTGAAATCTGCACCTATTCGAATAACACCTGAAATGCTTGAACATGTATTTTGCAAAACAGCTGTTCACTTTGAGCTCTGTAGAGACATTGATGGTAGCCACATATTAACCATTACATCTAGTATGTATTTTGTTTATACATACACACAGACATATATAAACAAAATGCAATGAATAACTAAAATATGTATTATATGTATATATATATTTTCTTGTAGCTGAAAGATTTTTTTTTATAATTCCTATCATTTCACAAAATAGTCACTTTATAAACATCTTACGTAGTATGTTGTTATTCTTTTTAGATCTGTTTAAAAAAAAATAAACAATTGAATTAGAAATACTATAGATGTAAAAATATATATTAAGTAATTAAACAAATAATAATTATTTATATTAAATAAATTGTAAATTTTTATTACCTTCCTTTCTTTATATTAAAAACTGGAACTAATTTGATATTTTGTTAAACAAATACTTGAAAATTTAAAACAATTTTCAATCTGACATTCATTTCTATGTATACAGTACATAATAAAAATTTTAAATGTAATTTATTATAATATAGCATTCCTATTTAGATAACAAGCTTAAAAATATGTATTATGTACTTTACTTCTTTATGTTCATTCATCAATGTAAATATCAATATTTCTAAGTTTCCTGCATCATTTTAAATAATTTTTATGACTTTATTTACTATGTTTAAGTGAAAATGAATAAAACACTTAAAATATATTTTAGGAATCAGAATCCAAATTCTGGCTTCAGATCTATCAAAATTCAAACAAAATATTAAATTTAAACTATAGATCATATCTTATTATTGCCCTTTCATAATTTAAATTTTATTTAAAAAAAAAATAATCTTAGAAATTATATTTTAATTCTCACTATCAATGCTAAGGATTTAAGATTATTGCAATGCAAATGTATTGTATTGTAAGGTTAAGGATGTAATTTTATTGTACATTTTCAAGTTAACAGACCAGATACATTTTACATAAGTATGGATTTATTAAATGAATGTAATGAAGATTATTTATATTATTTTTATGTGGTCTACTAGCAAACAATATATAAAATAAGTGTTTAAAAAAAGTGGTTTTATAATAAATGCTGAATTTCTCATTTTTCTGTTTTAATATTCTTTTTGCACTTTTCGGTATTCTTAAATTATGACATTTTGCGTACAGTATCAGTAATCACATTGACTCAAGTTCTATTGTTCCTCAATTCATTCTAAATCCAATAATGAAAAGCTGTAAGAGCTTAAATCATTATTGACTTAAAGATGAATATTTTCTTTTTATTACAAGACCATACTTAGCATTTTCTTCACCTGTCATTGCATTTTTAAAATAACAATTAACACTCATTATATCTTACTAAACAGTATCATCATAAAATATACATACGAGTATAACAAAAACTTCAAGTTAAACTAAACTATATATTTACTCCAGGGAAACATTAAATTGATAAGTGCTGATAAGCACTTTCAGACTATCCTCTCATCTTCAAATAAATTTTACATTTTTTGACAAATACAAAGTTGTTGCTAAGCAACCTTTAGAAGGTAACAAAATTATACAAGTTATTATTAAGCTGTAATAATCTAATTATCTCATTAAAACACTCTTAAACCTTTAATGAAATGACAAAAACTAGTTTTATGAAGCATATAATCTAATTATATCCATTTTAGCAAATTTTAACCAAATAATTTTTTTTTGCTAACCATGTTCAGGTAATCAATGTTAGAGACACTGACTTTTGTTATATCATTACTTAAGCTTTCAGCATATGATATTTAATTCTCCCATTTTCTTTGATGATGTCATTTAGTTTTAGCTGTTGCAATAATCTGATCTTGATTCCATTGCACTATAATATCCTGATCCGAGACTGTATTCATCCTCCCCATATAATATTCTGCTAACCTAGTTCTGAAAGTCCTTAGTTGACATATACATAACTGTATTGTACTATTACTGCAAAGTTTCGTGGTGCGCGACGCACTTGACTATGCTTGCTAATTGCTCTGGTATGCATCGTGAGAAACAATAGGCGTGTTTTTGTGTGTTGACCAGTTTTCGTTAAACCAAAGCGGTTTCTTGTTTTATTGTCTTCAACTAAAACGACTCGACAAATTATTTAGCATCTCTTTCAAAGAAACTAATATGTATGTTGATAATGCTGTTTTCTAACGAATAAACAAAGTATTCGAGAAAGAATATAAACCGGAATTGATGACGTCAAATATAGTGGATATCAACTATATAAAAAAATCTAATTAAGTCTTGAAATTTCTTAGTACTGACTCAAGGAATAACATTCAAAAATCTTAATACTAAAATATATATAATATATATATGACGGATATTAAAAACATGTCCTCTTAGTGCCCAGAGGGGAGAAAAGAGAGGAAATGGGAAAAAACGCAAATTGACCGGACGAAAATAATTCAGATTACAATTAGGGATGCCAATTTCTCATGAGGAAAAAGGACAAGCTAAAAAGCACACAACTCTTCATTTATTTTTCAGAATTTTTCCGAACAATTTTTAAAAATAACTGAAATTCCGTCCAGTTCAGAAAATTCCAAGCAGTTGGCAACTTAAGCCTTTAAGCTAGAGATGTTAACTGCACGAAAGATTTTGTTTGACTTATTTTTAAGCATACTCGAATGTCTGGGTGTCTTCCCTACATGTTTATGATAATTCTTTATTTCGATAGCCAGACCCCGTGAACTGCCACTTATTAAAATAGTTTTTGGAATAGATATTTTCTCATAAGTCGAGTAGTCTTAATTTTCTATAACTTTGCTTTTTTTATGTAAATTTCGACTACGAAGGTTTGCTGTTCAGTAGTGAAAAACATTTCTTGTCGCAGCACAATCACCAAATCAGCAAATACCAATAACAAATTAATACATTTGAATGTCGGTGACCAGTCAGTAGGGTGCCACTATTTCGTGGCGTCATCAAACTTCTAGCGCTACTTCTCGCGACTTCCTTCGTTTGATAAATTTGGAATACAGTTTTATTTTTGTTTTATGATATAGAATATAAGATAAGTATATAAACAATAAGTTTTCTGAACAGAAAAAATATTTAGATGTAGAGGATAGTAACAATATGCAATAAGAAATGGAATAGGAAAGTAGTTTACGTCATTTCAATAAGAAACAAAAATAAGCGGAAGAAATGTCTGTAAAAACTTCCAAGGAACAGATTAAATAAGCATACTAATGAACACATGAAAGCAGTCAGCGTAAAGAATTTTGGCCCACCAGTGGCCAAGCGGTCTTCGTACCCTGAACACTGGTAGTTCGGTCGTGGGTTCGTAAGAAAACCCACGTCCACGTAGTTCGGTCGTGGAGAAAACCCGGAAAACTCCACGTGGCCAGCCTGGCCACGTGGAGTTTTCCGGGTTTTCTCCACGTCTTTATCGCCTAAATAGGGACCAGTTACGCTTAAAAGACCTCTCGGATGGCAACCCCTAGACAGCTCGCCAAAGTGTTGCGTTGCCGAAACTAACAAAACAGAATAAAGAAGACTACATCACTAAAGATTAGAGTGAAATGATAATAATTTTAAAAATTCTTAATAATACTGATAGACCAGAGCAGATATAAAGTAATTTAATATGATTAAAGAATATGTACAGAGTGTTAAGAAATTAGACCGACAAAATGAAATGGATGATAGAAGGGGTCAATACTAACTATTTTAATCATATGAACTGGGGATCACCGCAGCTTCCGTTATGAGACACAGACTCCTAAATTTTTGGTATTAGTTATTGCCCTGTGATTCACTAATACCATACAAAGAAGCCAGACATTACTGTTAAATTTGTTAAAGCTATTCGTGGAGTTCTTTTAATTCACACTGTTCTAAATACTGTACCACTCGCTCCGTAGGCCTACTTAATAATCTGCATGCCGGTGAAAGGGCTGAGCAACTGTTCGTGTAACACAGTCCAAACGACAACATGATTCATCCTAACGATGCTTCCAATAGCTCTCATGGATGTTATTAAGGGCTGTCGCTCCACATGTTGAGTCACTAGTTGTCAGTTTTTATAAAGCGTAGTCGTTCCTGTCTGTTTGATCTTTTAAAAAACATCCCTTTTATCGCAATTGATTGTAGATAATGGTAAACATTGAATGGCGGGTATTCGGCGCAGTTTGTACTGTTTACGATTCAGTCTTTGTGCTAATCATCCTTTGCATTTACCGTCCCCGTAAATAAGATGCATAACAGTTAATTCCTGAGACGTGAATTTTTCCTTTTCGTCTGATAAACATTTATTTAATCAACGTAATTAAATGCCATAAAGGTTCGTACGTTTTTCACAAATGGACAATAAATGTTGAGGGAATGCAAATTAGAATGCCAAGACGTGGTTTGGCATAGAGATGCAATTATTATAATTAAACACACATTTTATTTTATCTTAATTGATCTTATAAAATCTCTGCACTTTAATAAATAAGGAATAAAAGTCCAGAATCAAAAAGGGGAATATGTTTGTTTAAGTATTTGCTTGAATGCCATCTTTTTATTGTTAACTGCACTTAAAATTTGAGATACAATTAAAAGTGGGTTATCAGTAAATAAATAACAACAAACATTCTCTGCTGTTGTTCCAATTTTCACTTTTCTAAGAAGCATCTGTCTACGTTTCTAAAACTGCTACAGCACGAAACAAGGCGCGTGACAGTGATGGCAGCTTTCTTACAGTGCATGCACTACACATGCTATTCAACACAGAATAAAAACTTTAGGAATCTATGTCGTAAGGAGGTTGAGGCAACACGTTTCATTGAATCAATATTGTTTGTATTTTACTTCCTCTATCACCCATTTCATTTTGTCGGACTAATTTCTTAATATCCTGTATATTATAGAAAACTAATGAATATTACTGATTTAGAAAAATAGCAAGACTTGCAAAAATAGCAAAAATGTTAGAATATGGAAAAAATATCCTTTTCAAACTAAAGTTTATCTTTATTTTTCATTGGTGTATTTCTTTTTGCCTCTAATAACTATTGTCATAGAATACAAAATTTTAAGGTGGATCTAAATTTTGAAGTTTTAAAATTTTGTTATGAAAGATTCTAAGTGTAAACACAAACACACAACGCAACACAACACAAATTATAAATAAAAACTAAAAGTCTAGCAAACTAAAAAAATTTTTTTTCGTTGATAAAACAAAAATTGCTTTTTTAAACATTTAAAATATATTATTTATTTTTATAGTTTTTTTTTTGTATTGGAAAATGACTTTGAAGCCCTACTTAATGTAAACTGGAAGCACTGACATTAAAAGTATTGCAATTTCTCATAAATACCAACTTCAATCGTAACATTTAAACTAAATTCAGTTGTTTTGTTTTATTTCTTCCTTGAAGTCAATTTTATCCATCAAAATAAAAATTATCTTCAATGAAATTTAACTCAAAATATAGACAATTGGGACATAATTTTTCCAAGTAGATATTCTTAAATGTCGTATATTTAATCAAAAATAAGACTTGTTTTTATTTAACAAATTAAATTTTATGTGTTTATTTCAATTACTCTTTATAAATATCGTCGATTTCAAATGAATTTTATGAATATTAAAATGAAATCTTTAATATACCTATATATAAATTATATTTGTTCTTTTGAAAAAAATCTAAAACTTCTTCTTGCAGTCTTCTGTTTAACGTTTTCAAATCTTCATTATCATCTTCTACAAATCGCAATCTTTCTATTATAGTTTCATTTGAAAATGAAGAAGACTGCAAGAAATCTAAAATTTCATCTTGTAGTCTTCTATTTAATATTTGCAAGTCTTCGTTTTCATCTTCTGCAGACTTCAGTTTCTCTATTAACTTCTCATTTATTTTTTGAATACTTTTTAACTTCTGTCTTTTTTCATTATATTTTCTTTTCAAATTTTCAAAAGCTGATGTATTATTAGCATCAACTTCTGAATTTTCAATTGTGTCTTTTTGTCTACTGGCACTTCTCTTTAGTTTCACATCATCATTTCTAGTCTTTGATGAAGACTTATCTCTCTTCTCTGCAGTCTTGAAACATAAAATAAATATTAAAAATAAAAGATAACAGACTTAATTAATTAGAAATTACATTCTCTAAAAATTAAAATAAATTTTGTAACTAATGTTTAATGAAATAAAAATATAACTTACTGTTGATGTTCCTATTGAATCTGCATTATTATGCAGCTGTGAGATAATTTTTTTTCTCTCTATTTCTTGAAGGTCCTCAGCATTCTCTAAAAATTTTAAATTTTTTTTTAACATATAGGAATGTAATAATAGACAAATTAGAATATTTAAAGAAAAATTATTAAGAGCATCTATTAGGAAAAATTTATAGCCAACTCTCAAGGATCCACTATAAAAGTTCAGAAAAGAACATAATTTATTCAGAATTTCACTTGAGTGATTTTCGAATTTTAATTGGATATTTTTATCTTTTATTATGAAAATTTAATATAATACATTTATTATAATCTAAAATCTGCTAAAATAATTTGTTTAATAGATAATTAAAGTGAAAATAAAATAAGTGAAATCGTTAACAATTCTAAAACTCAGACAATTCAAAACTCCAGAGGATTTTCGTATTGTCTCAAGCAAGTTTCTAGTAATGAGCTGCTCTATATTTGTTTGGAATTATGAGAGTTGTTTGTAGTTTAAGACAAAAGAAGAATTTCATTTTAAATAGAAGTATATTAAAAGTTTTGCATATTGTAGCTTTTATAAGATGTAATATTTTTATATACATACCTTCGCATTTCAATATTTAGGTTTTGTAATGGCTTCCTCTCTTGAATCAGAAATTGTCCAATAAAAATGCAATAGATTAGTTTCTGAAAATTATTTAAATTTTTCAGCTCAGAATTTTTTCATTCAGAAAAACATTATCGTTTAATAATTCAACTATGCACATTTCATTCAATTTCATAGTTTTAGTTCAAATGTTTTAACACAAGAAAATGCAGATGATTTTTGCATTTCTTCTGATGAAGTGTTGAAATTTACAGATGAAAAAAAAGGTTAAGAATGAGGCATCACATTGGTGAATGTCACTCGCAGTTTATTCGTTTGTGTAAACTGAACTTTTAATTTATGTAAGCATTCACACAGTATACACTTATAGTAAAATACAAACTAATAAAAATATTCAGGTTTTAATAAATGAAATTCTAAATTACTTTCTTCGTGCNTTTAGCTTAGAAAATAGGCCTATAAAATATAATTTTTAAACAATATTTTTAAAATTTCGTTAATCAGGAATGTTTTTTATTCATAAACTTAGCAGTATGTAGGCCTACTTGCATATCGTTAACGTGTTAATTCTATTGTATTTGATCATCTTTTGTATTCATTAATTGATTTTTCTGCTCTGGATGTTATATCATAAAGATGATTAATTATCACGATTATTTTAGAATATGGCGGCACTCCGTATTGTTTTTTATTCTAATTTCTGTATTTTATAAAATTTTCAAGTGAAAATAAAATCGATCTTGTTTATTTATTTGAGTCTAAGCAAAATCACGAATCTTCCTAATAGATGTTATGAAATTTTCAATTTCATAAATATTTCAGTAACTTTTATTATACGGTTTGATTACTATGTTACAATTTATATAACTTCTGGATTACAAATATCATCTAATTTCATCAGATAAGTCATGTTAGTTCGTTTAATTAATAGTGACAAAATTTATATGCGATATCTTTTTCTCGCCATTTGTTCCACTTGATGCAATTAATAGAAATTAATACCCATAAAAATAAAGATAAGACCACTAGAAAGATGTACAAGAAGAAATGTATATATATATATATGTATATAATATACATACTGTAGGAATTTAGTACAAAAATAATTAATTATAACTTATTTGAAACCCAGAAGTTTATTTCAAAATATCGCATTAACTATGAATACTGTTGCGTTATATATGTGCAGTATAGGCCATATACACATATATAACACGTTTAGAATATCTGAAAACTCTCACACTATAATTTATCGAAAGTGAATACTGTATTTGCAAGAATAATGCTTTCTTTTTAGAAAATAAGGAATCGTCGGAGAATATATCATCGTATTCTGTGGATAGAGAATGATCACAATTAATCATGGCTGAGGTATTGCTGAATCCTGTCATTGTAATATGTAACTATAAATAAGTCACTAATCACTACAAATCATGTAAGTGTTTTAAATCTGTTTAAATACACTAAAAAATTCATTTACCTGCAAGCCCTGTAAAGATATTTTATTTTTTGAGAATAAATTCATGAAAGCATTCCAGTGGAATGTGTAATCTAAAACACACAAACACAGCATATATATAACTTATACATAGCCTATACAAGTACAGTAGATATATATCTTCCAATTGTCCATTCTATAGGTTTTCAAGGTAAAATTTCAATACTCTAATTGTGCATGGTTACAGAAGATCGTGTATGAATTCTAAGTAGAAATGTGTAACATTTTGAATAATTTGATGAATTGAAAGCTTTAGCAGTATGTACTGTACTTGGCTTTAGAAATAAAGTGGACACCTCACCACTATGCTATTGTGAGTTCCGGAATTTTTAGCGATGTTTCCCAAATTAAATAATTAGGGCCTTCCTAGTGCCTAAAGATTTGAAAAGAAAAAGAAACAATATCTCTGGGAAAATTTTATAACCCTTCTTTTTAAATGTAAACATTCACCCATCCAAGCACTCATTCTCACACTGCAAGACTTAAAGTTTACAATTAACGTCCGATTTCGTCGCTTTATTTTGATTCCGTCAACACCTTTAACCTCCACACCGGCTCCAATAACCTTTACCTCCCACAATAGGGCATCACATGACGTATTTTCCCACCACGAAGCTATAAAAGCCGCCTCTTCCCCCTCAGGGGAGTCTCTCACCAACGGCGGAGGAGTAGAAGCCGGATCCAACTGAGGAACTATTGTCGGAATTTTTACTAACAAGTAAGTCGTAACTTTTACTACGACGTTAAGTCGCAATTTTCTTAACTCTGTGCCTCCAGCTTCGGACCTTCGAACCCTCGTGGGAATAATCAAGAGGTATGAACTCGAGCGTGTAGACTCTCTCTCGGCCCCCTTCCTTGTACTCGGAAGTTAGGGAAAAAATCTCGAGAGACATTCGATGTTCATAATTGTAATCGTCCATTTGTTATATAATAAATGTTTGATTTTCTTGTTAAATGGTGTCCTTTGCTCGTTTATTGCCTGCGCCTTACCGACGACACCTCTCACCTTCTCCACTCGACTTGACTAAGAGAATCCCGACCCTTCGGGATCGTAGAACGTAACAAGCCATCCGCTGACAAAGTGGGCAGGTTTAACCGACCTGTTGCCGACAAAAGGAGGTACGACCTCGTCATACCTCCGGCGACCCACACTATAAAATATATCCCTTCGCGTTACCTATCTCTAGAAGCAACGGTCCTGTTTTAATAATAATAATATGGACATCCGTTAATTATTATAAATTTGGTCCTGGAGACAACTATTAGCAATGTACAGCTTTTGAGAACTATTTCGGAAGCATGCACGAAATTATAGAGAACGGACTGCACTGTACTAAAGGATAAGTTCATGCCTTATCAAGATCTCAGAAGTACAGTACAGACTTAGTTTTGTTATGCAATTCTTTCTAAGATGTTCCGACAATTACTGTCATATGCACTTATTTCGTGCATGAATAAGTCCCATTCGTAGTCCGGAAATCATGGAAGAGTAGGAACAAAGACGACTTAATTATGAAATAACTTTTAAAGACAAAAAAAATTCTTTATATAAGAATAACAAAATTTTCTCCTTTTTTATTTTCAAATAAAGGTTATCAAAACGTTGCATAAGAATAAACTTTTAATTAAATACATAAGTTAAAGCTAACAATAATAATAACAACACCCAATTGCAAACTTGATACAATTCGAACTTCATTTATCTTATTTTCATAGAAAAAGAAGGGATAAAATTTGTCACTCGTAAGAGCTTTCTCCGGTCTATTCCTTAATTTGCTTTTCTTTTATATTGCCTTAGCTTCTGTCTTTCTCACCTCTAATTTTGAGTACTTTTACTACTTGAACTTCTCGGTTCTCTCTTACCGTATTCATTTATCTCTTTTTTTCCTTCTCTTTACTTCAAATGAGTGTATACTATCCTAGAGATAAGCAAAAAACGTAATTTTTTTTATACGAATTGTAAATTTGTATTTTAGAAAAGCAAACTGATAAGATAGTTTGATTGGCGCTAATTAATATCTCGATTAGGCCTACATATATAGTATATAGGCTATATATTTCGATTTTCACATCCGATTTTAGTTCTTGCCATTCTTCGGAATTAAAAAGGAAACGACTGATTTAACCTCTATTTTATTTTTGATGTGGAAAATGATTCACAAATTTCCTTGATAAATCAAAATTATTATTTTTTAACTCTTCCTTCCGTGGATCTAAGACTATTTTTTGTTTTTTCTTCATGCTCATTATGGATGCGGCTAAGCTCATAACTGAGGCAGTCGGGTAATGAGAGACAGAGCACGACATCCGGAAATAAAAGAATTCCTGAAGGTTTCCCTCAGAATCGAACTCATTTTCCCCGGAGTTGCATGGTGACGCCTTTATGGCCGTATGTATGTATGTATGTATGTAAATTACGTATATCACTTACAATATCGATTACATTTGATTATAGTTGGATTTTACAACAAAATTTCATAAATATTTTATATTAAATACACACTTATAAAATATATTAAAATTCTAAAAAAATTAGATTTTCTAATGAAAATCACAAATGAAAATTTATTGATTACTTTTAAAGTAAAAATACACATTTGGAGAATGAAATGGTTATCTTAACGTGTTATTTAAATTAGGCCCTTTTTATGCCAAGTTAGATTCCTCGAATTGTCACCGTATATAAATAAAACACGAATTTTAACAGATTTTAATGAGATTGGTTCCAGCTAAAATCTTCTCTTTTCTATATGTATCTTATGTTGTTTACTTTCCAAAAATCATATATGCATTTATTCGCTACTAAAATATAAATTTGTAAGAGTTAACGACAGAAAACCTTGAATGTGGATTTACGGAAACAACTGAATCTTCTGGGTTTGCTCTTTAAAAAGAAATGAGAACAAAACAAATTTAAAGTAAAAAAGAAGAATGTTTGACTTGCTTGATGAGCCTTCTTCTACAGAAAACAGTAGTAATATAGAAAAAATAACTTGATTTTTAATAAAATAGCTCCGTTTCAATTAAAATTCAGTGATGCAGAAAAGGGGTCATTCAAATATGATGTCATTTTTAAGTTCTTTTTGTCTACCTACCTCCTCCCTGTCACATTTTTAGCTATCCCCTTGCTGATATCACGCATGATCTGCCATCCCCCGATCATAAAACCAAACATTTCTGTAAAACAGATCTGCATTACATTAATTTATTCATATTTCTTGCTAGGGCGAGGCTACTTATAAAAATAGGCAATAGAAAAGAATCTGACATTGTAGTAAGTATAATTTCAGCTTATATAAGAAAGATTATAACAGTACTTAACATATAAACAAAATTAACGTTGTAGCAATTTAATTATTACAGTATTTAAAAGCTACGAAAACATTATCCATATTATGATATTATCGGCCACGGATTTGTCAGGAATATGTTGTTGGTAGTATGACACAAACGTAAGGTGTTAGAAAACTCTTGGTTAAATTCAAGAAATATAAAAATTTTTAAATGTTTGCAAAGTGAAAAGCTCAAAACTTTCTAGGGAATAGCTGAATAAATTAACATCTAAGCCAAAAAAGAAAAGGATCTGGAGCCGAGAACTTTTTAAAGAATATTTGGCTCCGGGTCCGGCACAATAAAAAATGTAGAAGGCTCTGACTAGCTCCGGCTCCAAAGCCTTGCTCCGCAGATACCTCTCAATCTTGGCCAGAATTGCATGCGCTCATGTTTTTTAATACAGCATAAAACGGACTCTTTGTTCTTGTGATGCTGTTTCGGAGTCATGGCTGATTCAAGTAAACCATGACGAACTATTGATCCGACTATAATTTATGTAGGTTACCTTTAGTACCTCATTTGTGATAGACTGAAAAATGACTTTCCAACAACCCGGTCGCATCATCACACTCCCAACGTTGTCAAACTCCAATAATTTTAACGATTTAAAATTTATAGAAATTTTTCGATGCAATATTAATGCATGCAATAAACTGCTAAAATTTAGGGCAGATTCGATATAAATACTCACATTTCTTAAAATAAATTTGCCGTTAAGACTTAGCTATTATCACGTAACAATATATAGAGAATGAACATTTATGATGAAATGTGACTTTGCCATTAGTGTTGCAGATTTGCTCGGGAATGAAACCTTTTTGGAAATGAGAGCGCGGTACAGAAATTTCGAAAGGTTTGTAAGGAAAATGAAGATTGTGAAACATTTTAAAATCAATTCAAACCACCATAAATCGAGATCGTTGACTGTCTATACGTCAACAAACTATATAGATCAAATAGGACCTCTTTCTTTTGTCATATTGTTAATTAGGTTGATTAAACAAATCTACCTAGTAAGATATTTATAGAATAAATTAAATCGTGTCATCGTTAATTTTTTTCAATTTTGTCTTTTAGGATTATATAAAATTTTGAAGTGAATCACAAGGATTTTCAATGAAAGACATTTATGGTAATGTACAGAGAATACGTGTTTCGTTACTTCCCATTAAACATATTCGTGTCTGAATATGTTTATTAACATTATATTAATATTTGAAGTGATATATATTCTATGATTGCAGATTATACTCCTATATGATTGTGATTGCCCTCAATCTCTTATTTTCTCCTTGATGTGAGAGTTTTCAGACAATCTTTATATGTAACTTAATAAATACTTAAAAATTACATATAAAATTTAGATATATATTATTGAAAATAGATAAATTTATCTTTTAAACTTATCGCTATTAAAAATCAGCAGTTAAAATTAANTATTGGTTAAGTAATTCTACTTTTAAATCTTTAGACTTAACTTTTCTATTTGTAATTGTATAATAACGTGCAACGAATTAGTAGAATGAGCTTGATTGGAACAAAAATGGTAAGAGAAAGTGATTAAACAGAGTATTCCATTGAGAAATTAGCTAATCAATTGTTTAGTTATCGAACTGAGATCATAACTCATCTCTTACAATTCAGAAATGAGATAACGATTTTGTGGAAAAATTTGCACCTAAACCTGAATGATTATGAGTTAAATAATATTATTTTAGAAAAATAACACTAACTTGATGAACGTTTATTTTAAAAGTATTGATGCCAATTAATCTCGCGAAACTTAAAATTATATATTTAATTATTTGCATGAATCGTGTGGCGTCAAATACCTGATATTTTTATATTTCTGAATGATTACTGAAAATGATTGATTATGGACAATAAATGAATAATTACTAAAACTATCGTCAGACAAATGAACTTGTTTTCAGTATATTCGACATTACGATTTATTATCAATGAGATTATGAAAATTTAATATAATACATTTATTATAATCTAAAATCTGCTAAAATAATTTGTTTAATAGATAATTAAAGTGAAAATAAAATAAGTGAAATCGTTAACAATTCTAAAACTCAGACAATTCAAAACTCCAGAGGATTTTCGTATTGTCTCAAGCAAGTTTCTAGTAATGAGCTGCTCTATATTTGTTTGGAATTATGAGAGTTGTTTGTAGTTTAAGACAAAAGAAGAATTTCATTTTAAATAGAAGTATATTAAAAGTTTTGCATATTGTAGCTTTTATAAGATGTAATATTTTTATATACATACCTTCGCATTTCAATATTTAGGTTTTGTAATGGCTTCCTCTCTTGAATCAGAAATTGTCCAATAAAAATGCAATAGATTAGTTTCTGAAAATTATTTAAATTTTTCAGCTCAGAATTTTTTCATTCAGAAAAACATTATCGTTTAATAATTCAACTATGCACATTTCATTCAATTTCATAGTTTTAGTTCAAATGTTTTAACACAAGAAAATGCAGATGATTTTTGCATTTCTTCTGATGAAGTGTTGAAATTTACAGATGAAAAAAAAGGTTAAGAATGAGGCATCACATTGGTGAATGTCACTCGCAGTTTATTCGTTTGTGTAAACTGAACTTTTAATTTATGTAAGCATTCACACAGTATACACTTATAGTAAAATACAAACTAATAAAAATATTCAGGTTTTAATAAATGAAATTCTAAATTACTTTCTTCGTGCGTATCTTATAACACGTTACTTAATTAGTTATTTCAGTTATATAATTGCAACATCGTCCTTCCCTGTTATAATTTTAAACACTTCCATTTGTTTAAGAGAACTGGTCTGCACTTACTGCTTAGTTAATATTATTTGTTATTTTAATATTTGATTGAAAAATATTACATAGGCCTATAAAATATAATTTTTAAACAATATTTTTAAAATTTCGTTAATCAGGAATGTTTTTTATTCATAAACTTAGCAGTATGTAGGCCTACTTGCATATCGTTAACGTGTTAATTCTATTGTATTTGATCATCTTTTGTATTCATTAATTGATTTTTCTGCTCTGGATGTTATATCATAAAGATGATTAATTATCACGATTATTTTAGAATATGGCGGCACTCCGTATTGTTTTTTATTCTAATTTCTGTATTTTATAAAATTTTCAAGTGAAAATAAAATCGATCTTGTTTATTTATTTGAGTCTAAGCAAAATCACGAATCTTCCTAATAGATGTTATGAAATTTTCAATTTCATAAATATTTCAGTAACTTTTATTATACGGTTTGATTACTATGTTACAATTTATATAACTTCTGGATTACAAATATCATCTAATTTCATCAGATAAGTCATGTTAGTTCGTTTAATTAATAGTGACAAAATTTATATGCGATATCTTTTTCTCGCCATTTGTTCCACTTGATGCAATTAATAGAAATTAATACCCATAAAAATAAAGATAAGACCACTAGAAAGATGTACAAGAAGAAATGTATATATATATATATGTATATAATATACATACTGTAGGAATTTAGTACAAAAATAATTAATTATAACTTATTTGAAACCCAGAAGTTTATTTCAAAATATCGCATTAACTATGAATACTGTTGCGTTATATATGTGCTGTATAGGCCATATACACATATATAACACGTTTAGAATATCTGAAAACTCTCACACTATAATTTATCGAAAGTGAATACTGTATTTGCAAGAATAATGCTTTCTTTTTAGAAAATAAGGAATCGTCGGAGAATATATCATCGTATTCTGTGGATAGAGAATGATCACAATTAATCATGGCTGAGGTATTGCTGAATCCTGTCATTGTAATATGTAACTATAAATAAGTCACTAATCACTACAAATCATGTAAGTGTTTTAAATCTGTTTAAATACACTAAAAAATTCATTTACCTGCAAGCCCTGTAAAGATATTTTATTTTTTGAGAATAAATTCATGAAAGCATTCCAGTGGAATGTGTAATCTAAAACACACAAACACAGCATATATATAACTTATACATAGCCTATACAAGTACAGTAGATATATATCTTCCAATTGTCCATTCTATAGGTTTTCAAGGTAAAATTTCAATACTCTAATTGTGCATGAAATTGTGCATAATTAAGTCCCATTCGTAGTCCGGAAATCATGGAAGAGTAGGAACAAAGACGACTTAATTATGAAATAACTTTTAAAGACAAAAAAATTTCTTTATATAAGAATAACAAAATTTTCTCCTTTTTTATTTTCAAATAAAGGTTATCAAAACGTTGCATAAGAATAAACTTTTAATTAAATACATAAGTTAAAGCTAACAATAATAATAACAACACCCAATTGCAAACTTGATACAATTCGAACTTCATTTATCTTATTTTCATAGAAAAAGAAGGGATAAAATTTGTCACTCGTAAGAGCTTTCTCCGGTCTATTCCTTAATTTGCTTTTCTTTTATATTGCCTTAGCTTCTGTCTTTCTCACCTCTAATTTTGAGTACTTTTACTACTTGAACTTCTCGGTTCTCTCTTACCGTATTCATTTATCTCTTTTTTTCCTTCTCTTTACTTCAAATGAGTGTATACTATCCTAGAGATAAGCAAAAAACGTAATTTTTTTTCTACGAATTGTAAATTTGTATTTTAGAAAAGCAAACTGATAAGATAGTTTGATTGGCGCTAATTAATATCTCGATTAGGCCTACATATATAGTATATAGGCTATATATTTCGATTTTCACATCCGATTTTAGTTCTTGCCATTCTTCGGAATTAAAAAGGAAACGACTGATTTAACCTCTATTTTATTTTTGATGTGGAAAATGATTCACAAATTTCCTTGATAAATCAAAATTATTATTTTTTAACTCTTCCTTCCGTGGATCTAAGACTATTTTTTGTTTTTTCTTCATGCTCATTATGGATGCGGCTAAGCTCATAACTGAGGCAGTCGGGTAATGAGAGACAGAGCACGACATCCGGAAATAAAAGAATTCCTGAAGGTTTCCCTCAGAATCGAACTCATTTTCCCCGGAGTTGCATGGTGACGCCTTTATGGCCGTATGTATGTATGTATGTATGTAAATTACGTATATCACTTACAATATCGATTACATTTGATTATAGTTGGATTTTACAACAAAATTTCATAAATATTTTATATTAAATACACACTTATAAAATATATTAAAATTCTAAAAAAATTAGATTTTCTAATGAAAATCACAAATGAAAATTTATTGATTACTTTTAAAGTAAAAATACACATTTGGAGAATGAAATGGTTATCTTAACGTGTTATTTAAATTAGGCCCTTTTTATGCCAAGTTAGATTCCTCGAATTGTCACCGTATATAAATAAAACACGAATTTTAACAGATTTTAATGAGATTGGTTCCAGCTAAAATCTTCTCTTTTCTATATGTATCTTATGTTGTTTACTTTCCAAAAATCATATATGCATTTATTCGCTACTAAAATATAAATTTGTAAGAGTTAACGACAGAAAACCTTGAATGTGGATTTACGGAAACAACTGAATCTTCTGGGTTTGCTCTTTAAAAAGAAATGAGAACAAAACAAATTTAAAGTAAAAAAGAAGAATGTTTGACTTGCTTGATGAGCCTTCTTCTACAGAAAACAGTAGTAATATAGAAAAAATAACTTGATTTTTAATAAAATAGCTCCGTTTCAATTAAAATTCAGTGATGCAGAAAAGGGGTCATTCAAATATGATGTCATTTTTAAGTTCTTTTTGTCTACCTACCTCCTCCCTGTCACATTTTTAGCTATCCCCTTGCTGATATCACGCATGATCTGCCATCCCCCGATCATAAAACCAAACATTTCTGTAAAACAGATCTGCATTACATTAATTTATTCATATTTCTTGCTAGGGCGAGGCTACTTATAAAAATAGGCAATAGAAAAGAATCTGACATTGTAGTAAGTATAATTTCAGCTTATATAAGAAAGATTATAACAGTACTTAACATATAAACAAAATTAACGTTGTAGCAATTTAATTATTACAGTATTTAAAAGCTACGAAAACATTATCCATATTATGATATTATCGGCCACGGATTTGTCAGGAATATGTTGTTGGTAGTATGACACAAACGTAAGGTGTTAGAAAACTCTTGGTTAAATTCAAGAAATATAAAAATTTTTAAATGTTTGCAAAGTGAAAAGCTCAAAACTTTCTAGGGAATAGCTGAATAAATTAACATCTAAGCCAAAAAAGAAAAGGATCTGGAGCCGAGAACTTTTTAAAGAATATTTGGCTCCGGGTCCGGCACAATAAAAAATGTAGAAGGCTCTGACTAGCTCCGGCTCCAAAGCCTTGCTCCGCAGATACCTCTCAATCTTGGCCAGAATTGCATGCGCTCATGTTTTTTAATACAGCATAAAACGGACTCTTTGTTCTTGTGATGCTGTTTCGGAGTCATGGCTGATTCAAGTAAACCATGACGAACTATTGATCCGACTATAATTTATGTAGGTTACCTTTAGTACCTCATTTGTGATAGACTGAAAAATGACTTTCCAACAACCCGGTCGCATCATCACACTCCCAACGTTGTCAAACTCCAATAATTTTAACGATTTAAAATTTATAGAAATTTTTCGATGCAATATTAATGCATGCAATAAACTGCTAAAATTTAGGGCAGATTCGATATAAATACTCACATTTCTTAAAATAAATTTGCCGTTAAGACTTAGCTATTATCACGTAACAATATATAGAGAATGAACATTTATGATGAAATGTGACTTTGCCATTAGTGTTGCAGATTTGCTCGGGAATGAAACCTTTTTGGAAATGAGAGCGCGGTACAGAAATTTCGAAAGGTTTGTAAGGAAAATGAAGATTGTGAAACATTTTAAAATCAATTCAAACCACCATAAATCGAGATCGTTGACTGTCTATACGTCAACAAACTATATAGATCAAATAGGACCTCTTTCTTTTGTCATATTGTTAATTAGGTTGATTAAACAAATCTACCTAGTAAGATATTTATAGAATAAATTAAATCGTGTCATCGTTAATTTTTTTCAATTTTGTCTTTTAGGATTATATAAAATTTTGAAGTGAATCACGAGGATTTTCAATGAAAGACATTTATGGTAATGTACAGAGAATACGTGTTTCGTTACTTCCCATTAAACATATTCGTGTCTGAATATGTTTATTAACATTATATTAATATTTGAAGTGATATATATTCTATGATTGCAGATTATACTCCTATATGATTGTGATTGCCCTCAATCTCTTATTTTCTCCTTGATGTGAGAGTTTTCAGACAATCTTTATATGTAACTTAATAAATACTTAAAAATTACATATAAAATTTAGATATATATTATTGAAAATAGATAAATTTATCTTTTAAACTTATCGCTATTAAAAATCAGCAGTTAAAAAACTATTAACATGAACAAATCCGTTCATATTAATATTTTTATAGAATAAAATTTTTTAATGAAATTTCTTTTTGTTTTATTCTGAACGCATTATGTTACATTATTTTTTGTAAAGAATATTTTAGTTTATCGAATATTTTACCTTTAAAATTTTATTTTGTAAACCAAAGAATTCATTATTTTATTTGAATAGCATCTATAAAATTTTCTCCAGTATAATAAAGTTGTCATAAACGCACATTTTGTTATATAATCCATCTTTTTATTGTAATACTAAAAATATTTTTACAACACAATTATACAATAGTTTTTTTTAGTACATATATTGTGTATTGTTATAAATAAGTATAGAGATATTATATGGACTAGCAATAAATGCCTATTAGCTTAATTCATCAACAAGTAGACATTATTGAATAACTCATCAAGAATTATTGAACTTTTTCATTAAAATGTAATATAATATAACCCTTTTGTTTATATTCATAACTTTCAAATATGTCATCATTTCCATTCTTGCTACTATTTTTTTCTACTTTAAATATTGTTGGGCTGCAAAAAAATTGTAGATCTATAAATTCCCCACTGGCTTTCCTTAATCTCGAGAACGGAGTTAGATACATGAAAGACGAGACCAGATATGAAAACCTTAGGGGCAGGGGTCCCGATTAACTATATACGAACTGCCGAAGCAAACCTAAAGTCACGTTATTTCAATTCAAAACTTTTTCCCTGAAAGGATTTAATAGATGACGGTAGACTCTATTGTTAAATTCTGATGTACAGACGTAAGCTATTACTAATTTGAGGTGGAAAGCATATATTTTAAATTAAATAAATTAAAAATTACAGCCCGGCATTGTGACGTACAATTTTGTTCTTTTAAATTTTACAAAAATTCATCAATATTAGTATTAATTTAGGCTCTAGAAAATACAAATACAAACATTAGGCTAAACCAGTAGGTCTACTCTCCATAAAAATATAACTGATTATATACACAACCGTAAGTATTTATGTTATAATATCAACCAATGGAGGATCCAAAGAAAGAGCTACAGGAACTCAAGTCTTCACAATTGCACGAATTAAATAAATATTTTTTTAATTTTTCAGTTAGCCCTTTTGGATATTTCTGGATACGCTACTGATATCAATTTATAATTATCTGTACAATATATAAATATATTGTTAAGGATATATAATCATAATATAAAAGATTATTTTAAAATTTATATGTATATTTCTATTTAGAATCATTTTTATTGGTTAAGTAATTCTACTTTTAAATCTTTAGACTTAACTTTTCTATTTGTAATTGTATAATAACGTGCAACGAATTAGTAGAATGAGCTTGATTGGAACAAAAATGGTAAGAGAAAGTGATTAAACAGAGTATTCCATTGAGAAATTAGCTAATCAATTGTTTAGTTATCGAACTGAGATCATAACTCATCTCTTACAATTCAGAAATGAGATAACGATTTTGTGGAAAAATTTGCACCTAAACCTGACTGATTATGAGTTAAATAATATTATTTTAGAAAAATAACACTAACTTGATGAACGTTTATTTTAAAAGTATTGATGCCAATTAATCTCGCGAAACTTAAAATTATATATTTAATTATTTGCATGAATCGTGTGGCGTCAAATACCTGATATTTTTATATTTCTGAATGATTACTGAAAATGATTGATTATTGACAATAAATGAATAATTACTAAAACTATCGTCAGACAAATGAACTTGTTTTCAGTATATTCGACATTACGATTTATTATCAATGAGATTATACGATTTTCTTGAGCGAATGTTATTACAAAAATCTCGATAAATAGTATAAAAATCATGTACTGTGTTTTTGTAGATAATTATAAATGATTTTATATAAATAGCTTATAATCAAATTACTAGATAACAGAAAACTTTGATGACAGGCGTGCATTCACTTAATGCAGAGCTTTCCAACTTTTCGCTCCCGTGATATGTGAAATGTTAAAAGTTTTGACCTTCGTTTAAAAAGAAATACATAAAAAAATAGACATTAAATTACAACAAATAAAATATCTGAAATTTTTATTTTTTATTTTAATGAAACACAAGTTGTTAGGATCTCGTTTTTTGAATGAGTTTTAATGAGAAACTTGTGCTATACATACTGTATTATGAAAGCCAGCATATGTTTTGGGTGAATAATGAGGTTTTTATGAATAACGTCAAAGTTGTTTTACAGATTTGAACAACTATTTGCAAGTTTAATGGCCGGATCTTTATAATAGCTGTCATTTTTGTAATCTATCAGGTATTTAAAATCTTGTGAAATAGAGTCTAAAACCAAGATTTCCTGGTGAATAAAACAATGATTTACCATCATCTCATTTTGATTTAGTACAAATGTATATAAACCATTTTTTTCCTTCAGTAATTACTGGAATACATCCGTTTCTTATTTGTCGATGAAAATTCAATTTCACTGTCTTTCTTTTTTTTAATCTCATTTTTTAAACTTCTCGCCCTGCGAGCACTAACAAAGAAACCTTTTCAAAGTGGTGTTGAAACATTTTAAAATACAAATTCATCACAATTTTTAACCATTTAACCAAGAGTCAGCCATTAATGCAGTAAAAGATATCCAGCACATTTTCAAAGGAGTCAAGCGGGTTCAATATATCATAAACATATTTTTTCCATGCTTATCGAATTATATTTTTAATCCGTGATAAATAAAATACTAGTTATAAACATACTAATGCATCCGCATGACGAATCTTCAATCATTCTACTTTAATAGCACACTGTTGTCATATTTTGATTTAATAATCTGTTCGATTCATTAAATGTTAGATTTGTATTATCGAAAGAAGTAACGAAACGTGAGCATTTATTTACAGATTATAACATTTCTGATTAACAATGATTTTGGGCACATGATCAGTAGTTTTCGCCAAAGTGTATGATTTCAATTTTGACAACAGCCTGAATTCGAAAGAAGACAAATTATAAGTTTTTCGTGCCATTCAATGTTACTGTACGATGTAGGTTTTCTTTTCTTTCAGAACAATATTGAAATAGAAAACAAGTCAACGTGTGTGGATTCAGCATATTATATAGTTACTGCACGCAAACAACATACCTGTGTTCGAGCGTTAGGCTTAATTACAATACGGATTTTCCTTATTCTTCACCATTTTATCTATTAGTTTTACTTCAATAAATTATTTATTTATATTTTCTGTAACAAATGCAGTCTTCTAAATGCCTGTCTTCTATAATAAATAATGATACAGAAACGGATCTATTTACTAAATATTCTCCTGCATTTTCAGTTTCAATTTATCTTTCGTAAATTATACATTTATCCAAGGTAAGATTTACTAACTAAAAAAATAGAAAAGAAATTAATTTTAGTGGAAAAAAAACAATTTTCTGAACGTGTTTTTTAATTTTAGTGCTTGTAATTTTTGCCGGATGACCGTAATTAAAGTATTCCTATTTAATGTTGTCTAGAGAGATATTTAGTTGTTCAAATGTAAGAAAATATGGTATGGTGAGTTTTAGGACATGTAAAAGACATTTCCATGCAGAAATAGTAGTAGCAAAACTCACCACTATGGCATTTTTGGTGCTGCAAGAAACATACGTTTTATTTGTACAAGACACTCACTTGCTGTGCAGAGACCTTGGGGATGCAGGAAATACTGTTCAATGCGGTCTCCATTTTGAATGTGTAAAATCTGAAGGCGATGAATAGTGTATCAATGGCTATCGTAAATGATCCTATGTGATGCTTCTCACATGTAATGAGATACTATCTTTCAAGACGTCCAAATTTGCAACATTTCTTCAATTCGCAACGCTTTTTCAGTGTCCTCGTAAGCGAAAAACAACGAATGATGATCCGGAGAACGAGATGGCCAGGTTATAGAAAACACACGCCTAATCCCTTTGTTATTAGTAAAATGTCGCAATATGCAGTGTCCGATATGTGGAGGCGTTCCATCTTGCATGAAAATATTTAACACACATTATCGCTGTTACTGTTGGGTTGCAGCAAAAGCGTTGAGCATCTCTTAGTATCTCTGGGCCGTCACAGAGCAAGTCACAGGCCCATTGGGACTAATTTCTTTGAAGATTAAGGTTCCAAAGGTAAATGTTGCTGTAAATCTTCACAACATTAAAACTTTAGGCAACTGAAAGTGAAATTTGCTAAATGCGACATTTATGGGTAAACACCCATAAATATCGCATTTAGCAAATGTTTCAATAAGCTAAAAATGTACTTCGTCACTCCATAACATCTTCCATAGCCATGATACATTCACTTTCATTATGGCAAGGAAGATCAATGCAAAAGTCAGTCAGCTTTCCCTGTCGCCGGCAAGCAACTTGTGACTGATCTTATATGGATAACAATACTCCAACTTGCTCAATGCCCTCCACACTGTACCATAAGATACACTCAACTGCTGTAAAATTGTATCTACCGGAGTCTGCAACATCATTCATTGACTATTCAACATCAACTCTAGTAACATCTGCAAAAACTTGTGTAGTGATATCAATAGATTTACTCCCTAGACCTGGTTGAACTCTCAATTTCCAGTTTTCTCGAATCGAATAATTATTTTACTGAGAACTTGCGGATTCAATGGTCCTTGGCGTAAATTTTTATGATGACAAAATTCTCGAAGTGCAACCTCAGCATTTCCGTTCTTGTCAGCTTTTCAAGAAATACGCGTTCCGGAAAGATGATGGCCATCGTAGCTAAATTATTGAATGCCATTCGATGCTGACCATCGAATGACATTCAATAGTTGTGGTCTCTTTTATACACAGAATTTGGCTGCAACACGTGCGCTTATACAAAGAAAACTGCATTTTCGTTGCCTGCAGCACCAAAAGTGCTGTGCAGGAGAGTTTCGGTATTAATTTTTTACGGAAATGTCTTCCGCATGTTTTGAAATATCATTATATCAGGGACCGTATTCTTGTCACTGTCTTTGGTCTCTCGTCTCTCACAAGCCAGTCGCTGATTGGCTAAGCCAAATGATTAGCCAATCAGTGACCGGCTTGTGAGAGACGAGAGACCAAAGACAGTGACCAGAATATGGCCCCAGATTTAGTTGCATTTAGACTGCTAAATATTTCTCCATAAGATACTTTAATTGCAGTCATCCAATACATAATTATAAAATTTAAATCTCGACAAATAAAAAATGAAAGTTTAAATAATTTTAATAACGTTTTATTTTATTTTAGTTAAAAATTTCTATTGAAACTGAGAACGTGAAAATAAACTTACCTGTAAGTTTATTTTTTCGTTACGTAAAGTATATCGTTACGACTTACCTGTAAGTCGTAACGATTTCACTCTCACTCAAAGTTATTATAGTTTATTAATCTACTTTTAAAAAGCAAAATTATAGAAATTATAACACGCCATTAATCATAGCAAATACAAACGGAAAAAATTATTATCGAACGATTTAGATTTATCCTATGTATTCAACAAATGGCAAAAGCCTGTAATTCTCTACAATACAGTAATGATTAAACTGACCAGTCGATTTCATTGTTATATGAATTTAAAGAATTTATATTAAAATGATATTCTATCTACATTTTATATAGTACAGTTTTGTACCATACAATGTATACTTTCAGTATTTAACATTTAAATTAAAAATTCCGCGATACCCCTACCACAGATGGTGACATTTCAAGGTGTGTCGGTAACACTAGTTGGAAAGCACTGATTTGAAGTATTAGAAAAATGCAATTGGGTTTAACATGTATAATACTTTTTAATCCTATAATTCCTTATAATGTATCTAACTTTATGATTCACACATCAGACAACAAAAACTTTGGTATGAAATATTTGAAAATTTTTATCTTTATTTTTATTATTGCATAATTAAGCCTACATCAAAATCAATGTAAAACAATTTACAATATTAGATTCTTGATTCACAGATATCGCCCTAATTATCTATTGGGCCGTCCATAAATTACATGTACAGTTTTAGATGGAGAGGTCGCGAAAAGTTCATTTTGTATGTTGAGGAGGGAGGAAGTAATGCCTCGACTTCCAGGCGCGTTGCCTGGTAAAGCGGCTTTAACACAACTAGATAAGCAAGCCAATGACATAACCTATTCATTTGAAATCGACTAAGTCATTGGCTTGCTTATCCAGTTGTATTAAAGCCGCTTTACCAGGCATTACACACATTGCCTACATGGACTTTTTTAGTGATATTAGTGGCGTATGAAGTTGTTCTATATGCCTACTTACTAGTCACGTATATAAACTGTTAGAAAATATTTGCAGAACTTTTCTAAGTCATTTCTCTAATGTCAGGAAGTCCATGAATTATTGTATACGTAATTAAAGAGGAGTAATCTGCCAATATTGTACACAACAGGAAGAGAGGAAGTCAAAAGTGACTCAAAACTGCGCGTAATTAATATACAGCCTCTATACGATAACTTTGAATTAAGATTATATTTTAACTATCAGATATTTAAAATATAAAATACTAAAATGATAATATGCAGTTTAAATTAACGCATACTTTGTTAGATAACTACAATGTTAGAGTTGTATATATAGAAAATACCGTTGTAAAAATGAGAAAGTTGACGCAAATAATTAAGTGGAATATAACAATATAATAAAACAAATAATTCTGACCATTAATTTAATGTGTTAAAATGCTTGTAATAATTTTTCTAGCATAAAACAGCAAAATATCAACCTTAAATTCAAATATGTTAGAAATATACTGTAAATATCAATCAATAGCGTAAAATTTCTAATGTCTAATGTTAGATACAATTTCACTTTTTCTGCAATTAAATTAAAAATTAATTAACAAAATTATTTTTATTTTAAAATCATAATATCCATTTTAGTAATTTACATATTACTATGAGAACACATTGTGGAGGAAAAACTATATATAATTTTGAACTGTTTTGTTACCTGTTTCTGTACGCAAAATTTAGTAATAAAATACTTTTAGAAAATGTTTCATAAACTCTATTTTTTTAAAAAGTAAACTAAAATACACTTACGAATGGAAGTCTTTAATAAATATGAAGTTACAGTAAAAAAAATAATGTTAGTAACAGTCTCAGAAAAATTTTTATTTAATAGCACTTAATGGCTTCAGAAAAATTTCTTCAAAAGTAATAAAGACATAAATAAATTTAAAAATAAATAATGAAAACCAACAAGAACAAACAACTAAATATTTGGTTTTTAAATCCTTAATGATAAAATAAAATGTTTAAAATAATAGAGTGATACGATTTTATATAAATTGCATTTCCTAAATGTGAATATACTTTTATATTAAAAAAGATCTAAACGGACTAAAAGCACGAATGAGATCATATAATTATGAATTTCTGTATTTAAATTTCAGCAATTAAAAACAAATTGTGTACATTCTTTTATACTTAATGATTTTATTGTTTTGTTAACTTTTCAAATTTAGATATACTGTATCTCATATACTTTTTAATATTATTTCGTATTTTGCGAGAAGGCTCTTTTATGCAGTTTCCTTACTATTTTGCTTTTGTAAATTTTTGAAAAATAAAATTAAAAAAAAAGAAAGAAATATTAATCTTTTTCAATGAGAAATAAACAAATAAAGAAATAATATATAAGCAAACTGAGATAAATTTGGATATGATTTTTCTGCGCCAAAATCAGAGTTTGAGACAGTTTTTAATACTAGAAAAATGAAGTATAGTATTCTTTATTATTTCTAAGAAAGTAAATTTTAAAACAGTCTCCAACAGCTGGAAATAACGAAGAAGAATTGTATTCCGTGTTATAGAAAGAGAAAAGACGAATATCTTAAACATGCTTCCAAAACTGGAGTCAGGAATCAGTTCTTATACATTACAAACGTTATATAACTTATTCAGAATTGAAATATCTTTGTTTAGAAAGGAACTTCACTTTAGTTGGTTGATTAATTTGTTTACTTGAAGCATCAGTTCACTGCAAGTTGTACCGTTTACGTCAATTTTTTTAAATATTTTTTTATTCCTGGCAGGTCAGATACTCAATGGTGTTGGCCAGCTGCCTGAAGGATAAGAAACGAAGTCCTCTTCGGAATTACGTCTAATAAATTATGACAGTCTAAATGGGATTTAAATAGTAGATTATTAGATGCTGCCATCTGACCGACGCATATTGGAGTTCGACTGCGAAAAAGTTGGCCTAAAGTGAAATATTCGAAACGCCATCGAATCAGGAATTAACCACTGAAACTCTACAATAAGGGATTATAATTGGTAGCTGATGTTGCGTGTTTATCCAAAACTATCAAAATACGAGTGATTGCCTTAAGTCTTGGACATAATTTCGATTGAGATTTGTTTCTATTATAAAATTGTGTGCCTGTTCTATTATAAAATTGTTGTCATTGTGCGTCGATTTTATTTGGTTAAATCTAATTTTTATTAGATGTTTGATGTTAAGATAAGTTATCAAACATTGTATCTTCTGATGAACAAGTATATTTTGATATTTTTCTGAACAGGGAAATAAACAAAGAGATGTAGATGTAAATTAAAAAAATAAATAAATAAATAAATTTGAATATCTTGCTGAATGAAACTAGATGCTGTAACAGAGAATTCTTTTTCTTTTTTTATGTCAAAATTTTGCATTTTTAAGTATACTCTACACAAAAATATTCCATTAAACTTTGAAATTTGAAATAAATTATGAATGAAAAGATTGTAATACAGATTTTGGAAACCTTACAACGTTCATTTCTAACTAAGATACAGATCCAAAGCTGTAAAATAAGTAATAAATAGCTCTTTGAGATAAGGATTCCAGTTTTCAAAACATAGACGTAGACGTAATATTTCCGATAACATGATGATGATGATGCAAGACGTTGTAAATGATTTTAAAAAATTAAATTCGATGGAAAAATCTTACATTGAAAGAAAAAAAGTGAATGACAGAACTATATAGATCTATATAATAAACTTTATAGTCCTATATAAAGTTTTGTCTATTGTTAAATAGAACAAAAACCTAATTTTACATAATTCAATTATTTTCATATCTATTATTTTACACAGAATAAAAAATGGTAACTTAACTATCTTAACATTTTACTACATCAAGTATTTGGCCAAATTTAATTAATATTACGTGATATTTGACCTTCTTTCTAACATTCATTACTACATACTCCTTTCAATGAATGAGTACAGTTTTACACTTTTTAATACATTGCTTAAACTATAAACAGAACATCAAATTTTAATATTTAGCAGAGAATACATAGAAAAACTCAGTTAATATTCTTTTCTTTGTTGTTTATTATTTAAACAACAGTTTAATTATATTATCATATAAAAACACTAATAAATTTCAATGTTTTTGTATGATAATATCACTTACATTTCACTCTAGTTAAAAATACAAAAAGATTAGGTAAAGCATAAACGTCTAATTACAGAATTTTAATATTTATAGAAATAAAATAAATGAACTTTTCAATAGAAATCGATAATCAAGTTTTTCACTTAATGAATAAGACATGTTTTCTTTAGACGAGTACGATAGAACTTCTGGAAACGCAATAAAGTAAGACTGACATATACAAATAATAAATTAATTAGCAGACTGGTTAGGTTACTAAATGAAAGAGATAATGTTAACAGAGCAACTGTGAAGTGTACATGAAAATTAAATGATAAGTAAGATATAAATTAGAATTAGAGAATAAGGAATAAAGTTGCATAATAATAATACAGTAATAGCAAAATATATTAATATATTTTTCACTCTTATTTTAAATGTTTAAGCAAATATAATAAAACAAATAAAAGAATAATAGTAGATTTGTGAATATTTGTTTTCTTGCAAGTTTGTGAATACAAATGACAAAGTTACCGACACAAGAAATTATAAAGAATGTAGAAAATTCAAAGAACGATGTCTTGAAAAGATCTGAAGCGGAGAGAAAATTGTCGGAAAGGTACTGAAACTCCGGTCATATGGGTTTAGATTTGAACAGAAAGGAAAAATAAGACATAGTGAAAGAAACGAATGCTTTGAGTGAATGCCTACCTGGTGTATAGAAAATGAAGGAATTGACTGAATTCACCGTCAGAAGTACGGTACATTCTAACCAGACTGTGAACAGAGAAATTGGAGAGATTTGTAGATTTCATTGACAACAGTTGATAGAAAAAATATGAAAAGATTGAAGTAACTGATTTCTCATAAAGAAAATGTTTATTATTCAAAATGAACTTCATTTATATCTAATTTAATTCATTCTAAAATAATTTGCATCGATTATTTTCAAGTTTCCAATTTTTATTACAACATTCATATTAAACCTTAAAACGAAACTGATTATATAGGCCTACTGAACATATACGTATAATTTATAAGTAATAATAAATATGCAGCGGCGATTCAACTTACAATCTGCTTTAAATCCAATTTGAATATATTTTAATTTCAAAGTATATATCAGAAATTATTACAAATTTATGCTTATAAGAATTTTTTCCTCGATGATTCAGTGATGTATTCTTTTTAAAACATCGAAATAATTGCTACTAAATAAATTATTAAAATATTTACGCATGTAAGCTATTATGTACTTATCAAGATTAATTTTTCAATCCATTGGGAAAATTTCATATCCTTGCTGTGCAGAGACCTTGGGGATGCAGGAAATACTGTTCAATGCGGTCTCCATTTTGAATGTGTAAAATCTGAAGGCGATGAATAGTGTATCAATGGCTATCGTAAATGATCCTATGTGATGCTTCTCACATGTAATGAGATACTATCTTTCAAGACGTCCAAATTTGCAACATTTCTTCAATTCGCAACGCTTTTTCAGTGTCCTCGTAAGCGAAAAACAACGAATGATGATCCGGAGAACGAGATGGCCAGGTTATAGAAAACACACGCCTAATCCCTTTGTTATTAGTAAAATGTCGCAATATGCAGTGTCCGATATGTGGAGGCGTTCCATCTTGCATGATAATATTTAACACACATTATCGCTGTTACTGTTGGGTTGCAGCAAAAACGTTGAGCATCTCTTAGTATCTCTGGGCCGTCACAGAGCAAGTCACAGGCCCATTGGGACTAATTTCTTTGAAGATTAAGGTTCCAAAGGTAAATGTTGCTGTAAATCTTCACAACATTAAAACTTTAGGCAACTGAAAGTGAAATTTGCTAAATGCGACATTTATGGGTAAACACCCATAAATATCGCATTTAGCAAATGTTTCAATAAGCTAAAAATGTACTTCGTCACTCCATAACATCTTCCATAGCCATGATACATTCACTTTCATTATGGCAAGGAAGATCAATGCAAAAGTCAGTCAGCTTTCCCTGTCGCCGGCAAGCAACTTGTGACTGATCTTATATGGATAACAATACTCCAACTTGCTCAATGCCCTCCACACTGTACCATAAGATACACTCAACTGCTGTAAAATTGTATCTACCGGAGTCTGCAACATCATTCATTGACTATTCAACATCAACTCTAGTAACATCTGCAAAAACTTGTGTAGTGATATCAATAGATTTACTCCCTAGACCTGGTTGAACTCTCAATTTCCAGTTTTCTCGAATCGAATAATTATTTTACTGAGAACTTGCGGATTCAATGGTCCTTGGCGTAAATTTTTATGATGACAAAATTCTCGAAGTGCAACCTCAGCATTTCCGTTCTTGTCAGCTTTTCAAGAAATACGCGTTCCGGAAAGATGATGGCCATCGTAGCTAAATTATTGAATGCCATTCGATGCTGGCCATCGAATGACATTCAATAGTTGTGGTCTCTTTTATACACAGAATTTGGCTGCAACACGTGCGCTTATACAAAGAAAACTGCATTTTCGTTGCCTGCAGCACCAAAAGTGCTGTGCAGGAGAGTTTCGGTATTAATTTTTTACGGAAATGTCTTCCGCATGTTTTGAAATATCATTATATCAGGGACCGTATTCTTGTCACTGTCTTTGGTCTCTCGTCTCTCACAAGCCAGTCGCTGATTGGCTAAGCCAAATGATTAGCCAATCAGTGACCGGCTTGTGAGAGACGAGAGACCAAAGACAGTGACCAGAATATGNGACCTTAAATTTGACCTTTGAAGAATGCTAAAGTTCATTATAAACTCATTACTTGTATAAAATATATAACAACTTATGAGAAAGATATCTAATTACAATTATCAATGCTCGGTTATATATATAACGATTGATATTTATATAAAAAGAATGGAATTTTATATTTAGGGCATTAACTTGCTATTTATAAGATTTATCTTTCTTAAAATCCGTTTATTTACATAATGTGTTATTTTTAAAATTCTATTATGAAATCACTGGTATGTGTAATATATGATAAACACACCATAGAGGATAAATGAGTTATTTGGGTAATGTTTAACTTGAATATTTTTAGAAACAAACTAACATTCGAGTTATCTGTAGCGGTTAATTCTAAAAAAGAAGTCATCTACATCTGTAGTCATTATATCATTAAAGATACCTGGCTTCTTTCTAGTAACACACATAGAAACACATACTGTACAAAAAAAAGAAATACATTGTTTTGATGTCTGTTCTAAAATAACAACTTTGAAATAACATACAACATCTCGGTATTCAATATTTTCAATTAAGAAAATTGCTTTATTCATTTTTAACAGATATTTTTGTAAAAATATGAAGAAAAGTTTAATCTAAAATTATAATTTTAATTAAGTTAAAATATTGATAGAAAAATTAGTAACTATGTAATAAATAAATGAACTAAAAGACAGTAAAATAATTAAAAACAGCAATAGATAAAAGTAAAGAAAAGATAGATAAAGTCTAAACTTACGCATAAAAAATGGTTCAAAACTCCCAAGCCAGCCAGCATCAAAATAGATAAAATAAAATTTTAGAAATCATTTAATTTTCTAGTTTATAGTAGACATACAGTAAAAATCGATTAGGATTTTATTTTAAAGTTTAAATAAGTTTTATTCATGACAGAATATTGTTTTTTTTTTCTATCTTTTTTTTCTCAAAATGATTTATTTCTTCCGAACGCATTTAATAATATTTTAAATATTAAAAGGCTAATTAAAATTTTTTTTTAAATGAAAATAATTTTTAATTAATGTTATTTATCATTTCATTTACTTTCTCTTATTGGTCTAAAAATATATCGCATTGATACTTAATTTGTATATTAATTATTTCACAAAAGTCAAGAAAAGTTATGAGAAAACTCAAAGATTCCTTAAGCAATATTTAGGAATTTAGGAAATGAATTATACAAAAATGCAATCGTAATATTTTAAATAATATTTATTCAGTGCATTTCATTTTTTACACAATGCACAGTCACAGCACACATGTTGTTTTCAGTAACTTTATCGGTGATTTCCTGAGAGCATGTAGGAGGTATAAGATATGATAACAGAATTCTTTTAGTTTAACTATTTAATATGTTATTAAATAAACACAATTATTTTTTACTACTTAAAATCTAGTGTTATATTAAAAATGCCATTAAAATGTACATTATTTTTAATCATTTATATATACTCAAAAAAAAATTATTGAACTAAGAAAATTTATAAATTAAAAAAAAATTTATTTTATTGTTGATATTTTTTTATTTTATTACAAGCGTAAAAATCTGTCTAAAAATTAACATTTGTAATCTTATATATCTAAAATCATTTATATTCTCAATTACTTATAATCCACATAAAATTTTATTATATAAATTATAATACGTGGATTTTCACGTGGATTCTTAATGATATAATAAAATATTAAATCAACTAGAAAGATTAAAATAATAAGTAGGTAAAGCGAAAACTGAATATAGGTTTTATCAGTTTGTTTAAAAATATAATCTCAAATACGTTGATAACTTGATGACAAGATGGCGTTCTTTTTTGAAACTATTCCAAAATATAATACATATTCCATACTTGGACTGATGACCCTTGATATTTTTTATGAAAGTTTAAAATACTTTTTAAAAGTTTATTAAACGAATCGATGTTCTTTTTGAAGTCCTAAAAAATTTTATCTCTATATGCAAATGAAGAGATTTATATCAATATATTCATGCTAACAATTTAAAATCAAATAGAATTTATTGTTTTTTATTGCATAAAAAATAAAATAAATGAACTTTTCAATAGAAATCGATAATCAAGTTTTTCACTTAATGAATAAGACATGTTTTCTTTAGACGAGTACGATAGAACTTCTGGAAACGCAATAAAGTAAGACTGACATATACAAATAATAAATTAATTAGCAGACTGGTTNTTATTCTTTAATGATATAATCTGTGCATTGATATATTGTTATTCAAGGACTTTAATAAAGAATGATAAACATCATTGTATTCTAACGTTGTTAAATTTATTTTAAAAGTTTTCAAATGATTATTTTATTATGAAAATCTAAATGGCATTTTTTAAATAAGAATAATTTGCATAATACATATTATGTCTATTTTTCTTTCTCCTTGCCTCATATCATACGTCTATTATGAAAGAGGAAAATGACATCGTTCTTCACAATCCATTATTTTATATTAATGAACTCTAAATTTTATCTAAATGCTTCTTTCGCAAATAGAAAAAATATTTTTAATTCTAGAATTCCTGAAAACTTCCTGCAATAGTCCGCAGAAATTTCATTATTCTTGATAAAACAATGGAATGATGTGTTTTTACCAAAGCATTATAAAATACATCATTTTTGTTATTCTAATTTTTTTGTAACTTATTATAAAAACTATACTAAAAATTTTTCAAAATATAATGTTTGATTTTTTTAATACTGAATTTTTCATTAAACTTATATAAAGCAATGAATTCTTTATCAAAGCTATTTAAGAAAAATACTTTTTCTTAGTTTGTTTTCAATTTTATATACAAAATTATACATCTAATGAATTTCTATTCCTTTTATGTCAAATAAGCTTCCAGATCATTTTATCCATTTATTTATTCGTCCAAACTTTAGTAATTTGTAAACATTTTAATCATACTTTGTTTAAAATTTTTTTTTCTATAAGCCTTTTTGCCTAAAATATCTAATTTCATTATTTATTATTTTCTTATTCTAATAATTACTTAAAACCATAAATTGGGTCGCAAATTTTATAGATACGTTGATATTAGTGAAATTTATATGGCGGATATACATCTGTAAAAGAAAATATCTTCGGATATTGATGCCATTTAAACAAAATGAACGTAGTGTTTGCTTAGTATTAAACAATTACTTGTAAATAAATAAACAATTGTAGTCAAAGTAAAAAATCTTTTGCGTATTTAAATATATTCAATAAAATCTAAATATATAGCATTGTAGCCGTATTCAATTGAAACATTCCAAACAAATTTTTTAATTTGTATTTAGCAATAAAACTTAAATAAAGTGACGTAATTTGTCTAGAATTAGTTATAAAATATATATATAATAAATTTTGAAATAATAAACCCGTAAACGAAGAAATTTCTTTTTGAACATTTTCTATTTTTGTAATAGTACTTGACCTTGACGTCTTAACGAAAGCCAAAATTCGAAACACTGCACTACCCACAAAATTATTCTCATGCAAAGAGATAGAAGAGCAGCTTTTAATATTTGATCCAAGCTGGATAATTAATTTTAACAATTTTTTTTTTGTAAATCCAATATCTAAACTGGTTATGATAAAAAAATTCAACGATTTTTAAAATCAAAATTTAAAAAAATTAACACTAGATGAAATGAAGTAAATAAAAAACAGCAACGAACCGAATTATTGCTTTACAAAAACCTTTACGCGTATATAAATAGCATGAAATGAAATTATATTGAATATTTTACAATTTTTAGAAAAATTACATGCCAGATCTTCATTGTATTACTATGTATCTAATATAATAATCTAATATTTTTTATAAAAACAAATAGAAATATTCAACTATCTCGTGAATATTTGTTAAATTTAAATCACGAAATCGCACTAATCAATATACAACTACGCACCCACTGTTATGAACCTAAAGCCTTAAAACTTTGTAAGCTTAAAATATGTCAATGCTGGAAATTTGCCACTATATCAATTGAAATTATTTTTTGGAAAAAAACAGTTAAAATGGTTAATTTAAAAATTATTTAATATATTTTCTACTATAACTGTTTCATTATTGTAAATTTTCTAAAATGGAAACAAATAAATTGTTTAAATAGTGAATAATAAAATATTTACTTCAATAATAATAATTATTATTCAAATAATAAATTAAAAAGTAATTCTGTAATAATGGATCAGTTAAATTTTCATTTGTCATTAATAGTATATTATTTTATTCTTGCTAGATCACATTTGAATTAATTTATAATTAGATTTTTTGATAAAAATCCTAATGTAAGTTCTTTCGATTAACGAGATGAAACTTGTCACCTTGAACGTCATTACACTATTTCTGCTAAAGTCTGTACAATAGGCCAACTTCAAACACGTAACATCAATATAACTTTATTAACGAATGAAATAAAATACAAAATAAGAAATACTATATTTAATTTTGTAAATATTATCGGCATTGACGTTGGCATATTTACAGACAGCCTTTAAAATTCAAAACATAATGGCCGAACTATAATGATAATTATAAACGATATCTATTTAGTATTAGAAGAAAATGAAGAGTTAATTTCTTTTTTCATATATTTTTATTCGTGTTTTTGTATCTAATGTTTTATATAGCCTTATAAGCTGTAACAAATCATAGTCTTTATAGGAAGTCGACATTACCTTTCTAAATTACACTGCTATTTGGCATTTATTTATAAATATCCAGAACTCGTTTTATTTGCTTTTTTCAATTAAGATAATCCGTGGAAGAATATCCACAGATGTAGCAAATTGCTATATTATGATTTTAGTCAGTAAAATATGGCCGTAGAAGAATTTCTCCCATAAAATACTCCGTAAATTTCAAACCCCAGACAAGAGGAAAAAATTAAAATTGGAAGATTAATAATGTTTCGGATAAGATTTAGATAATCTGAACATCTGCTGAAAAAGGAAACTACATTCTACGTGCTACAGGATTTTGTGTTATTGATTTTTATTACTAATGGATTTATAGCAGATTATTACTTAAATTTCGACAAATAACTATGTCAACAATAGAATATTTTAATATACAATAAAACGAGTTTTTATTTTTGTATAGAATATAAAAATATATGAGTCAGTCTTAATTAATGCCTCAGACATGATGATTAATTTTCAGAATTTTACTTTTGAAAAGCGATTTGTAAGGACACGCTCTTAATAAAACCCATAAATAATACAATAACTGAAATTATATTCTTATTAAATTGTTGCACATATTATAATAAATATTATTATAACAATATAGCGTAGTATAGTATAGTATAAATGTCTAGATTTATAATAACTGTTTGCTTTTTAAATTTACATAATGTTTAAACAAATGCTTGTTTAAAGTCATTAACTGTATTAATAAGCTTTTTAAACCAAATGATAGTTTCTAAGTAGCACTGTATTTATGAAAATTACGTATGAGATACAATTAAAATTTTATTATAGTTATCGTTTAATTAATGAAGTTTCATTGCCGTCGGGAATAAAAACAGCACAACTTCTTAAAACAGAACTATTTCTAATTGAGTGAGCAACATATAACACGTGCTTAGCATTAATTTACATTTATTTTACAAAAATACAAACTTTATTTACTTTTTGGATTAAAATTGTGCAAAATGAGCCTTTAATTTCTTTCTTTTTTTTCAACTGAATAAAAGAACACGCAATTGAAAGATTACAACTCAGAATACTTTTAAAATTTATTGATTACTTATATGATTGCAAACCAATCTAATTAAGTTAACGAAGAAAAAATTTTGGAACTTTAACATAGTAAAAACTTTAAATATTTTACAAGTTGGCCTTTCGTCAAAACACAATATTTACAAGAATTTACGGAATGAAGTTTCCAGGTCCTCTTCAGGAATGTTTTTTATGGTTTTAAGCAGGATGTGTGATCGAAAGAATAATAAATATTGAATCAGCTTACGTAAAAATGATGTTATATTTTTAAATGTTGAATCAAAATGTTGGGCCAGTCGTACTGTATCGTACACAAATTAGAAACAATTAGGCTACTTTTCTTACTTTCATATTTTAAATTTATTAAACTTAAAATATTTATTTTTTACAAAATAAGAAAATGTAAATTAGTTATCATGAATTCATGGATTACATTGTTAATATTTTGCAGTGTTTGCAGCGCGCTACGCAATATAATCGCGAATACTGCAACATGACAGGAAAAAAAACAATCGCTATACAACTGTTTCAGGCCAAAAAAATATATGAAAATAACAAATTTTTACCTTCTTGGGTGCATGTTTTTCCATCATCTAAAAGATAATAACCTCCAGGACAAGTGCATATTATTTCTTTATTTTCTTTTACAGTACACGACTGAGAGCAACCATAGTTCGCACATTCATCTGAAAATAAAGGTTTTAAAAATATTTATTAATTAGATAACATTTTATTAAATGAATAAATACCAAATATAGTTTTTTTTTTAAATTTCAACGAAAATTGGTTGAAAAATTATTCTTAATTTAATAAAACTTTCTCATGTTAATGATACGCTGGGCAATGTGCGACGCACAGATCATACTGATTCTTTTAAATATTTTTAATGATTACAAGCATTGTATAAAAGAGATATCCGAAGCAAGCAAATGCTTAGGAAGAAATATCATTAAATCATCTAACAAAAGATTATATAAGAGGTAACATATCAAAGGAAGTGAAATGTAAAGTTTGCGATACTAAAAATCAATACAGCACAGTGAAGGAGACTTCAAATAAAATTAAAAACGTCAACTTCTAGTCGATAAAAATTCGAGATAAATTNTATATATTGCACGATTTAATGTACAAAAGTCCGTTGAAATTTCGTAACTTTTATTCAATGTCTTATTTAACCTCATGTTATAACAAGTGATTGTTACAGTAAGAAAACTTTTTGATTCATTGACCCTCCAGCAACTATCGTATTACAATAGCAGCTGTGAATGCAATCTACAGAAAAAGACTGATTTTTCAATTTTTGAAAGTTCTTTCTTAAATATAAATCTTAATATTAGTGATAAATACTTCGTAGTGACAATTTCTTAGTTTTATTGTTGGAACATTAAACTTATCTTAAAATTTCGTAATCTGAAAACTTTTTAACAATCTGAATATCTTCCTTTAAAGTAAGCGTAGGAGGTTTTCATGGTTTATCAACCAAAGGAATGTTTTACATTAATTACTGTTTGCGCAACAGTAAACCACTTGTAAATGTACTACATTTATGTCTGTCAATATTGAATACAGTATGTATCCATAAGAAAAAATAAAATTATATCTAACAATTTTATCTCGTTTATCTCATAGACAAGAATTTAAAATATAATTTCAGTCATAATATAAAATCGCACTATAATAAACTTACGATTAGACAAGAACTTTTTTGTCTGCCATTTTACTTTTTTATTTATGTTTAATCAGTTTAACAACGCTTATTCATTTTATTAAATTACATATTGATTAGAGATGCATCCTCAAAACCGTTATTAGAGAAACATCCAATACAATAACGTAATAAATAATAAGTAAGATGTGATTTAACCTTGATTTTCGTATTCTTTAATACATTTTATCTAAGATTTTGTAATTAAGTAACATGACAAATTTGAGTACCACGTGACAAATTAAACACTATTTGCTCTTGGATGACTCACCCCTTTCCACGGTTAACTTTTCTAAGTATTATTAGTATAAAAATTCTCCAACAAGATATCAGAGACCTTAAATTTGACCTTTGAAGAATGCTAAAGTTCATTATAAACTCATTACTTGTATAAAATATATAACAACTTATGAGAAAGATATCTAATTACAATTATCAATGCTCGGTTATATATATAACGATTGATATTTATATAAAAAGAATGGAATTTTATATTTAGGGCATTAACTTGCTATTTATAAGATTTATCTTTCTTAAAATCCGTTTATTTACATAATGTGTTATTTTTAAAATTCTATTATGAAATCACTGGTATGTGTAATATATGATAAACACACCATAGAGGATAAATGAGTTATTTGGGTAATGTTTAACTTGAATATTTTTAGAAACAAACTAACATTCGAGTTATCTGTAGCGGTTAATTCTAAAAAAGAAGTCATCTACATCTGTAGTCATTATATCATTAAAGATACCTGGCTTCTTTCTAGTAACACACATAGAAACACATACTGTACAAAAAAAAGAAATACATTGTTTTGATGTCTGTTCTAAAATAACAACTTTGAAATAACATACAACATCTCGGTATTCAATATTTTCAATTAAGAAAATTGCTTTATTCATTTTTAACAGATATTTTTGTAAAAATATGAAGAAAAGTTTAATCTAAAATTATAATTTTAATTAAGTTAAAATATTGATAGAAAAATTAGTAACTATGTAATAAATAAATGAACTAAAAGACAGTAAAATAATTAAAAACAGCAATAGATAAAAGTAAAGAAAAGATAGATAAAGTCTAAACTTACGCATAAAAAATGGTTCAAAACTCCCAAGCCAGCCAGCATCAAAATAGATAAAATAAAATTTTAGAAATCATTTAATTTTCTAGTTTATAGTAGACATACAGTAAAAATCGATTAGGATTTTATTTTAAAGTTTAAATAAGTTTTATTCATGACAGAATATTGTTTTTTTTTCTATCTTTTTTTTCTCAAAATGATTTATTTCTTCCGAACGCATTTAATAATATTTTAAATATTAAAAGGCTAATTTAAATTTTTTTTTTAATGAAAATAATTTTTAATTAATGTTATTTATCATTTCATTTACTTTCTCTTATTGGTCTAAAAATATATCGCATTGATACTTAATTTGTATATTAATTATTTCACAAAAGTCAAGAAAAGTTATGAGAAAACTCAAAGATTCCTTAAGCAATATTTAGGAATTTAGGAAATGAATTATACAAAAATGCAATCGTAATATTTTAAATAATATTTATTCAGTGCATTTCATTTTTTACACAATGCACAGTCACAGCACACATGTTGTTTTCAGTAACTTTATCGGTGATTTCCTGAGAGCATGTAGGAGGTATAAGATATGATAACAGAATTCTTTTAGTTTAACTATTTAATATGTTATTAAATAAACACAATTATTTTTTACTACTTAAAATCTAGTGTTATATTAAAAATGCCATTAAAATGTACATTATTTTTAATCATTTATATATACTCAAAAAAAAATTATTGAACTAAGAAAATTTATAAATTAAAAAAAAATTTATTTTATTGTTGATATTTTTTTATTTTATTACAAGCCCTTAAGATCATCAAAACTTTCTACATTCTATTTGAAAAAACTGGCATAATTTTAACTTATTAGTCATAATAACTGTTTGTACGTTAACTGATAAATGCTCATATTAAATATCCGAGGGGAATGCTTTCAACACAATGAAAACCGATATTTTATTTAATATACGTGTAATTTATGTATACTTACGTAAATAGACGGTGAAAATATTTTAAATGCTTTATAGTGACATTTAATCGATAAATTTAAATATTTTGACAAATCTACTTAGTAAAAATATGAAATCTCTAAATTCTTTAATAAAAAAAATTATTATTTTTAGTAGAATGTAATAAGCTTTCAATGCAAGCAAAATAATCATTTGATATTTTTTATTCGTAAGTAAAATTCTAATAGCAATTGATAAATGTTTTATTCAAATTAAATAACTTCTTTTAGTAAATAAATATATAAATCTGTTTTAAAAAACAATTTAAATCTAACAAGTGTTTAATGAGCTTTCTTAAAAATTCCATTAATAATAATGTCTTTCAATTTTTGTTCTCCTTTGTAAGATTTGCAATTCAGAAAATATAAAAAATACAAAGTATTTTCCTCGTATGGGGAAAACCTCATACTCTTAATCGAACGTAGTAAGTCACGTGTTAACGATTTTTGGACCGCACCTTTACGCGTCTGACTATTTCGTCTAGACTAACGGGCGCCTCATATGACCGTCGATATCAACTTAAAATCCAAATAACCTGATTTCCTTTCCTTTCAACAGTTACTTACAAGAAATCCATTTTTAATATCAACATTTTCTTCAAGAAGAGATCGTTTAGTAAATAAGAAAAAAAAAATGAACAAAAATCTTACCTTCTTTAACGTCGTAAGAACCATATTGGAAGAAAGATACAACACATCCCATGGTTTCTTAAAACTGAGCATATAATAAAATGCAGGCGTGATATAGTAACATGTGGCTGGACGAAAGTATTATCCGTATTTAAAAATTATTCGGAAAGAAACATCTACACACTTGCAACTAACACAAGATGCTATCCTTCGTATCGTTTCTTAGAATGACGAGTCACTGAGGTCAAATTTATATGCTTCCGGTCAGTGTTAAGTATATAAGAGAAAGTTACTAACAGAAAATCCTTACGCCAGATGCCAAACTAGGCTAAGCTTGAAATAGCTTCTCATCCGCTGCGACGTCTTTTTAAACTAATGTTTTAAGAATTTTTTTCTCCCTCGACACTATGCATTAGAAAAACTCAGACGATGTTCTCTTAGTTCCCAATACCGCTCTGCTCTCTATATACTATACTCTTTATCTCTTATCACTTAAATCTGTCACAGCAGGTTATAAATTCTTGAGTAGAAGTAACAAACATACCGAAAGAGTTTCTCTGAATTTAAAGTCGTATTTTTAATTATTTTTGAACTAATCCAAATAAGCTTACCTTCTTATCGGAATAATAATAATAATAATAAAATGTTGTAACCCGTTTAACTGGAAATGTGCTGGCTTGACGACATATTTAACTCGAATATCAAATTTGAATCTAAGAGAAATATTATAATTTTCTGAAAAGTAATTTAGAGTTATTCATGAATAAATAACATGACACATCTTCATATGTGTATGATCTGTATAAAAAGGTAAGTGAACTTAAATTCTCATTATTGTTATATTAAAATATTTACTTATGCGATATTTCTCAATCAGAAAAAAATATTTCCTATAAATTATTTTTTATGCATTTTATTTAGAATGAGTTTCATAAGGCAAGTTAATCAGATTTGTTGAAAATTGAATAAATAAATAACCTTTGTACTAATTGTCACTTTATTAATAGTCAATTAGTTTAAGAATTGAAAATAGTAGGTAATCACGCCAGTGTTTAATAAAATAATTGTAGTGATTCCTAGTTTTGGGGTAACATTCACAACTATCAATTCTATTATTATTATCATTACATAAACAACAAATTTTACTTAAAAATACAAGACACTGTTTATTACTACGAGTCTCGCAAAATCAAGCTATTTTTAAAATGACTACAAAACCTTGATTGAAAAGTTTATATTAGTTTAATGTTTATTAATATTTAAATGTACTCCTAAACTAATTTTGCGCTCTATCTTGTAGAATTTTATTTGATTTCTAATAGCTCTTTTGTAAATTTATTTTATTTTCAAATTTGAATTAAAATATATATTCATCCGAAAAAACTATACACGATAAAATACTGTCAGAGTCATCTTTTCAATAAAAATCTATCAAATGAAGCAAAGCAAGTCGGGCACGCCCTTCAGTCAAGGCCAAAAAGGGATTGCCTAATCTGACGTCATCTTGCGATGATAACAATGCTCAGTCATGGACAGAAAAGGTGTTCGACCGAATATTTTGCCAAAATTGGATATTTATATAAAATCAAATATTTTTTAAAATAATCATTTTGTTTGAGAAAAAATGTTTTATTTGTCGATAAAAATTGCAGAAATTGTTACAAGATATTATAAACTATCGACAGCGTATAAAAAATTTAAAAAAATAATATGATAACAATTCGGAGAATTAACAAATTATCCTTCATTCGCTACATCATACGTTTACATAAGCATAAAATAAACAAGATTAACAAAACAAACTTTTTAAAACAAATTATAGAAAAAAATGAAACAATAGTCTCTAACAATCTCACAATAGCATACACTAACAAAACAACAGTATTGCAAAATTATATGCCAAACAAAGTTTTAAATAACTTGCAGCTCTTCACTTAAAAATAAAGTTTCAAATAGGACGTCCGTTCAAAAACTACAGACTAGCAATCTGCAGAATGTCTTCGTCTAATGCTATGCCTTAATTTTTTTTACCAGACACAAAATGTCAAACTTGAACTAAATCTAACTACGAATAAAACAGAACAGAAAGTAAAATATGATATTGTTACATATGATTAAGTGTTGGCTATTCTAAAATACAAATTAATTACGCATTTATCTTATTATTATTTTTTTTTAAATTAATTGTTTTAAAAGTTTTGACTGTCGTTTATTTCGTTCCACTTTGAATTTGTTTCCAAGTATATCTGCCCTTGTAAACTGATTTATTGTTGTTTTTTTTTTAGTTAGTTTATTTGACTTTTCACAAAATAAATAAAATGATTAAAATGATTATTTTTAAAAATTATTCTAAACTATAGTTTCAAATATATATATATTATAAAGTTTACGTAGAGAATATATAATTTTCAGATGGTTTTTATTATAGTTATAAGTTTTTAAAAGAGAAGAGAAAAGAGGAATTTTTTACACAATTTTTTATAAAAATGGGTAAATTAAATTATTATTAAAAAAATTACCTGGTCTTCCGTCGGTCTTCTTCCAGCGCAACTTGGACCATAGGTTACCCATAACTGCACAAGTACAACGAATATACTGCGCCGCTGAACACCAAGCAACTTGGAATATCACAAACCGCGCATGCTCAATTAAGGGAAAGAAGTTGCTTGGAGACGGTGCTCAACCGACATTTTGAAAACGGTATTGTTCCACGTGCACACATCAATGCCTGCAACTCAACTTATAATTACAATAATTGGAAAATGTATTTATTTTAAGATTTTTTTTGATATCTGGCAAAAATTCGATACTTAAAATACATCAGAAATAAGGAGTGATTACTCATAGTGGAGTGATTATTCATAAACAATTATTCATATTCGAAGTACTTGGATCCTGATTATATCATTATAAAAACTGAAAAGTTAGTCTCTCTTATTACTATGCTGGAGGGTTGTGTGGCACGTGTTAGAAACTCATCCTGCTTGGAGCCATGCCAATTTATAAAACGAGTCATTGAGATTTATTATCTTCATCAGATTGAAAAGCGATCTTTCATTTATAAATGATTTCTTATAAGTCGATTGGCAAGTTACGTAACAATCATGAAACATTTATAAGACAAAAGCCAAATTACGCGTGACGATAATATAATAAAATTCGCGTCTATCCATTTAGTCATTACTTAGAATTGATGAAAGAGGAAAATCGTCACTTCCGGTAAAAGTATCTCTAGTGGCGTTCTTCTAGAGGGAAAAAGTTATAAATAAGTTTGTTTTATAGAATGGCAAACGTTTTATTTAATAAATGACTACATTCGAGAAGACGAATTTGCAGTTTTGTCGGTCGTTGCTCTTTAAATTTAGGATAAAACTTCAGACAAATGTTGACTGAGAATGACCCTGACATATTTGGATTAGTTTATCAGGAAGTAGGCTTCTATGTTCTTTTTCACAATGTTTTGATTTTGTCATATTTAATTATCTAGGGATTTAACATCGTGTCAAAATTAACACGAATAGTTTTGATATTTATAAAACTATATTATTAAATACTTTATCGACTTTTATGACTAACGAAAAAACACGGTGACTCTATTTCCAATCACTATTACTCAAAAAATAAATATTTGTTAATTTTTATAAAAATTCTATTTGCTGATGTGTTTATTGGAAAATTTTGTACCTAAATGTTATGACGGAAGTCCTTGATTGTAATGGCTCCTGACCAAGTTAATTTTAGAAGAAGTAAATTTGGAAACAGCATAGAGGAACGAAATGCATCAGCTGGAATTTGACAAAGTATGACGCAGTACAAAGAAGTTAGATTGTAGATTTACGCTTTTTGAATTTAAATTTGCATTTTATTCCACGAAATGGAATAATTTACTGGACGAAAAATAAAAGTTTTGATTGGATGCTGCAGAATTTTAAAATTTTGATTTATTTTTTCGCAATGTATTAAGTGTTAATTATAATTTTTGAGTGCGTGTAATTCAATTGTAGACTTAATTCTATTTCGCCTCGTGAATAAGAGAAAACTGTTTATATTATAGAAATAAACCTTTAAGAAATAAAAAAGTTGAAATTATCATTTTTAAGAGGCTTAAAAGTATTTCTTATTACGTTTAAAGCTGAGAAAGCTAGCGATGATATGTCACTTGTCAAAATAAATAACATTTTACCGGTATTTATTTTTATAAAAATTAATATTCAAATAATGTTTAAATAAATTTATTAACAAGGCACTGAATTTATAAACTGGATTTTACAGGAACTTGTAATTTCTTAATATGATAAATTGAATTTCGCAACAGTTGTGCTTATCGAAATTTATCGACATCCAAATTTAGCTCATCAAGTGATCGTGTTATTTTGACCTTATTTCTTCTATGATGCAACAATTTATTTAGGCTAATATAATTACAATATGTATAAGCTAATTATTAGAATGTTTGTGATAATATCAAAATGACCATAATTAGAAACTTATTCAAATTTAACTACTGACATTACTTATAGTTATTATAATTTATTACATTAACGTATGTGTTTATATGTTGCTATTAAAATCCAATTGAAAATTAAAGAAATACAAATATATATTTTGATAAGTTATCAAAGAATTCAAACATGATTTTGATTGTATTATAAAGTCCTTATCTTTGATAATATGAAAAATTTAAGTCTAGTAAATTTATCTTCTAACTAACAGAATATAAGTTAACCTATAAATGATAGTGCATAAACTTTATCGACTTATATAAACTATTTATCTTGTGTCTTAGTAATTATTACTTATTATGAAACTAAAATGAGCGAAGAAACTCTATTAAAAATCGTTTCTCTCTATATAAAGACAATCCAGCAACGAGTTGCTTGACTTTACCGGCAACAAAATTTAAAACTGCGAGTGGCGCCATCTGTTATACGATTTTATTTTAAAACATTTTATGTAATTAATTATTATAAAATGTCAAAAACCTTAATTTTGAGAGTAGAGATGAGTTTTATATTTAAAAAATTAAGCTTCAAAATGGATGAACAAGATCGTGTCCCCCACGTATACACTAACATCCATACATACAGAAAAAAAAACGGGAATTTTTTTGNTTTTAATGTAAATGCAAGTAAACACTGCTGACTGAGCACTAAATTTTGCAACGAAACAGTTAATGTAGATCATTTATCATTTAGTTGTAAAGTTACTTAAATATACAATAGGCCTATAAGCTATTGTATGTGGCTAATGTCAAATAAGAGTAACGTGTTCTTTTTTAAGTCTAATACTTCGTTTTGAAATATTTTTCAAATTTTTAGGCAAACTTAAATAAAATCATAGCCTAACATTTTAATAGTTATGTTTAGCCTAATCTCATTGATACTTTCTGAATTATAGTTCTCAAATCAAACCTATAAATATAATAGAAAAGAATTGATCGAACAGGCTATCATTGCGCAGACATCTTAATGCTTGAACGTTGTGAAGTAGTTCTGTCCAGAGTGAACTTTTTTAAAACATTAGAATATTCACAAAAATGGATGGAAATAAGGGTTCTATTAAGAATATTGTATTCACTTCCGTATTCAATGAGATATTCGAAAGATATTACTTTATAGGAAATGAACCTTTTTAATGATTTACAAGGCTATTTGAAATGTTTTTATTGAAATGATAAATAATTAATCCTCGTTATACTTGTAGCCTATAATTAAAATCATGAAATAAAACTCTGTGACTATAACTGACGATAAAACTTTAACAAGTTATTTTGATAAAAACTGATTATTAATACGATAAACTATATCTAAATTTTCCGTTCCATTTTCCAATTTTCAATCAAAGAACTAATAGAATTTATTATTAAAATACGAAATATTTTCCAATAATATTCTTTACTTTTTAATCGAGCATAACAAAATTTTTGAAGCATGAAAATATAATTATTATTTAATTATCTATATTACTAAAATTTCATTAGAAAATAGCAAGAGAATAAAAATTTAGATAAATAGAACTTAAAATGCTGAATTAAATATATTCTAAAAAATTTTAAAATTTGTAATAAGTTTTTATAAAGTGTTTTATCGAGCAAAGAAATGTTTGATTTTCCACGTATACAAAAAAAAAAAAAACTATGTTGAATTACCATCTTTGGTTTACAAATGTAATTATATAATTTAGCGTTTTCGGCAAACTTATATAACTTATCATAATCTAATATTCGTTACGAGATAAAGTGGTGAAATCTTCGATTAATTAAACAATGATATTATTTAAGATACAATATGGTGAATTGAAATGTTTATATCATTTTGAGTCTTATTACCTTGTTAGTATTACATATTCTAAAGAATTATTTATTATTAGAAATTAAGGATTAACAATTATTTATATATGTTGTAACGTCTTCATATATAAATCATAATTTTTTTATATTACTTAAATAAATATCAACTACATTTAATATATTCAAATTACATCGATCAAAGTTGAATATACAGGGTATTTTTGAGAGGTCTCGCCAAACTTTAACAATGTGCTCTATGGGTCATGAAAATTCCATATAAACATAGGTCCAAAAATGCTTTCTTTCAAAATTATAATAATTTTAAAATTAGTTATAATTAAAAATTTTTATGTAATACAAATTAATGGCGAGCTGTGATTTTGTCGTCCATGTTTTCAAGTGGCACTTTAAATGTTCTTTAATACGATGAACCGTTACTCTAACTTAGGAGTCTCAAACTCAAACGCTTCAAAGGGTTAGTCAAATAGATGTATATCAGATGCGGGCCGTGTTCAATTTTTTCGTTAAACCAAAGCATACTGTAATTTTAAAAAAGACTAACAAAAGTCCTTTTGCTGCCAGGCCTTCACGACTTACGTAGATGTTTGACTTTTTTCTGTTTTAACTCCCGCAAGATGTTAGAAACATTGATTTTTACAAACGAAATCATCAAGATTGCATACCGGGTATGAAGCCTTAACGGGCCATATTTGGCCCGCGGACCGCCAGTTTGCGACCCTTACTCTAACTGAAAAATGGCGGACATCCATTTTATGCATGGCTGCAATGACTATATAGAGAACTTTTCAAATTGCTGTAACCTGGAAAGAAAGCATTTTCGGAACTAGTTTATATGGATTTTTTTTTCATTTTTGTGACCATATACACGCTGTTAAAAGTTTGGCGAGACCTTTCAAAAACATCCCCCTCTGTATGTCGCATAATTAATACAGTAAACAAATTTTTGTTTTAACTTATAATTTCTTTTGTGTTGCATAAATACAGCATGTAACACAAATTAAATAATTATAATTATTACTTTTCCCTAAAAGAATGATAATAAATGAAATATAGACAAGTGAACTTAATATACATACAGTTGGCCTACTATTTGAATATAAATAACTCTTAAACAAGCTAATTTACATTTAGATTAAAATAAAATATATTTCTTGATATTAAAAACATACATTAAACATTTTTTTTTAAATATTGACGCTCTTCTCCAGGTTTGTGAAGAAGAATGGTAAAGTTATAACGCAAAATGTGCAAATACAATTTAGGCCAATTTGTACAAACAGGATACTGCACAATAACGTAATTAGTTTCTCGCATAGCTTTTGATTCTTGACGAACATATTTGGATCGTAGATTTAGAACATGATGTCAAAATTAGGCTAATCTTAATGATTACGATATTATGATTTGGAGCTTTTAGCTTTGCCATTTAAACTAATTTTAGTACATAAATAAGAACAGCAGCTTAAAAGAATTATAGAAATAAAACGTAATGTATATTCGATTTTATACATGGATTGTGTAGAATCTGCTTGGAAAATTGTTTCACAAACAATAAGCATTATTATTTTGCAATTAATCACTGTTTGCTTCTTAAGTTTGTCTTTATCATCGCTGAATGAAACCTGTGTGACAAAGCTATTAAAAATGCATTATATTTTTAATGTAAATGCAAGTAAACACTGCTGACTGAGCACTAAATTTTGCAACGAAACAGTTAATGTAGATCATTTATCATTTAGTTGTAAAGTTACTTAAATATACAATAGGCCTATAAGCTATTGTATGTGGCTAATGTCAAATAAGAGTAACGTGTTCTTTTTTAAGTCTAATACTTCGTTTTGAAATATTTTTCAAATTTTTAGGCAAACTTAAATAAAATCATAGCCTAACATTTTAATAGTTATGTTTAGCCTAATCTCATTGATACTTTCTGAATTATAGTTCTCAAATCAAACCTATAAATATAATAGAAAAGAATTGATCGAACAGGCTATCATTGCGCAGACATCTTAATGCTTGAACGTTGTGAAGTAGTTCTGTCCAGAGTGAACTTTTTTAAAACATTAGAATATTCACAAAAATGGATGGAAATAAGGGTTCTATTAAGAATATTGTATTCACTTCCGTATTCAATGAGATATTCGAAAGATAATATATAAAATTTATAAACTGATTTAAAATAAAAAATCTGACTTTTAAATAAAGTTATTTCTCAAATTTTGAAAATAATTTCAAAAGTTTTTATTCTTTTCACAAGTGAATTTCGTAAAGTTAAGAAAGAAGAAATGGATAGCATTTTTGAAAATATTTAGAGATTTTATTCAACATGAATGCGATTTAAAATTCTAATAATCGTGATTTCGAACTAATTGGCAAGTCATATTCTGATAAAACCAACATTTTAAAAATTAAAACCAAAAATTATGAAAAAAAAACTTGATATATTGTAATACATATGTGTGTGTAATATATAATCATATTATATAATATAATATAAAATCATTTTTAAATATTTAAGGAATTTCGGAGGAAGATGCCACTATACTCGTAAGTCGTTCATCAGCCAACAGATCTCTGTTGATCGTCGCAACTCATTTGCAATTATCGAGGCCTACGTGTGTAATATATGACATACAAGTTTCTTTTGGTTTATCGTCATTCATCTGAGGGATCTGAGAATATATACTCATTGTTACTGGTGAGTACACGTTATAATAAAGACTCTTCCTGATAAAGACTGTTGATCCTGTTTGATGTAAGTCGATTTTTACTTATTGGGAACAATGTGACTTGGCTAACAACGGATGGGTGGGGTTGTGTCTCTAAAGAACCAGTTTGAAGAGTAGACCGCAGTGGCATATTTTTCTGAAGTGTGGGGTAAGATGCAACATTATTTTTGGTGTAAGATACCAGTTTAAGGAAAATTCTTTTTATGTAGTTAACAGTGTTTTAAATTAAAAATATTGCTTTCTGTAGTTTTAGTATGTATTTTACTTTAGTGGTACCGCAACATGTCTAGCAAAAATGGTTCTAGACAGGAGCTTATCATTTTTATTTATTCATTGCGAGATCATGCCTCATAATTATCAAAGGAAAAGTAGTCGTGCCGCTTGGTCTGAATTGGTTCTTCTATTGACTTCGGTAGACTTAAAAGCGGGAGAACAACTTTATAGGAGTCATCTATTATTTACTCTATTCCTTTTAGAACTTTCAAACGAAGCCTTCATAATCAGAACTAATTCCTAAAGTTTACGGAAAATGTAATAAATACTAGCCTAATGCCAGAAGGTTTAATAAAACGCTGTAAATATTTTGACAATAATGTCACGAAGTTGGTTGGCATTAATTAATGTAATCTAAATAATGTAATACTACAAAAATATTTTTTATTGTTGGGTATTTCATATTCTATACAACTGGTATCTTCCACAGTGCCACTGGCATCTTTCCCTATGTCTGAGAAAGATGCACTTACGAAACATAGGAAATTTCAATTATTTACTACTTTTCCAATAAAGATTCAGGACTTTCCGATGAAGCACAGCTCAACAAATGTCTCATAATTATCCTGTAAAATTTTAGAAGTTTAATGACAGATAATTTTCCGTAAATTGCAGTATATTCTTTAGCTATTGCATCTGCTCCCGACTTACCTTATAATGTATATATTTAAAATAATTTCTATATTATATTTTTATTATTTAAAATAATTTATGAAATGTTAAGGGCTAAAAATAATTTATTTTATTATCCCTTAACATTTCAAAATTTTTCATTACTTTTGAGTTATATTTAAACTTTAAATGACAAAGAATGGTTATAAAAATACTGTTTTAAAAAACAAAAAATAGCTTTTTAAAAACAATAATTCAGTCTGCAATAACTGCATTGCATGAATACCTTTAATAACTGTTTTATTATTTTTTAATCCTATTTTAATGAATAGTGAATTTTTTTTAATAATATGCCGACTTAAAACGATAGTTTTTAACAAAATTTTCTTTTAGAAATTAGAATCTTTAACTTTTCTTTTCGTGTAATAACGTTGATGAATTGTGAATGTAATTATACTTTTGTAATAAATACTACTGTATATTATTAATTATTAAAAATATTGTTAGATTCAAATTTTTATTTCGTACACATGTAAATATTACATTTACATTTTGGATTTAATATTAACTTTCGATAAAATGAATCAGCATTTCATTACAATAATGAACACATGTTCAAGATCGATAAATGATCATTTCTGTAGATCGTCTATTCTTAAACAAGAATATTCTAATCAAGACATGAATGATTAATATCCTATCTCAATCTTTTACTAAACCTGATTATTTTTATGTTCTGCTAATTTTTATTTTATTAAAAATATCTACTTTATATAAATAAAAAACAGTGTTAAATTTTAATATTTATAATATAAATATTAAAATCTTATTAATTAATTAATTATATTAATATCAATAAATATCAAAATATTATCTTTAACACTAATGATTAATAAATTTTTAATTAAACATAAATAGACTCAAATAATATGATTTAATGTAAAGTATGAAGTTTTATGCATAAAACATGACAAAAGATATTAACGCTTTGATAATTCAATTTTGCCCTTTTAGTATTTTTTTTATGTAATTATCTAATTACTATTATTGATCTTTAGTGGTACAGTATTTATTAAAAATAAAGAAATAAATAATTTGACTTTTTTTCATATTATTGATTACATGCTACATACCAGAGGTGGTGAACCTATGGCATGCGTGCCATAGGTTCACCATCCCTGGGTGGCACGTAACGTATCATACGATTTCACTTTATCACCTGTCTTTTTTCAATCGGTCGGTTTACCGCCTGATCATTTTTTTCAGTCAGCTTTTTTATATTTATTCTAATTAAAGCATATTTGTTTTATTTCTTTAAATATCGTTATTCGAAGTTTAATATACTTTGGTCGGCATAAACATAATTATGCACATTACATGGCACACCGCCTCAAAAAATTTCACCATCCCTGCTATACGCTACGCATAAAATACATTATTATTGATATTTGATACAAATAAAATAGTATTATTATGACATTCAGTTACACTTAACTCTATGATATAATTCAATTAGTTTTTATATAATTATGAATACACTGTTTTGTTTTGTGATTATATTTTGAATTCTCTAGATAATAAATAAGTTACAATCAAAGAAAGTTATTTACGTCTTAGCAAGACCCGAAAAAAAAGGACTATAAATATTGTAAGATTAGTGGTAAAAAAAATATAAATTAGATATATTATACTACGACGTTAGAAAACAAGTAATTTTATTTATTCCTGCACAAGAAACATTGAAAACGACTATCGTATCTATAATTTATATATTATAAATGACTTTTGAAAGGAGTGAGTATTTCGTTTTATGATTTTATGATATATTAATTTTAATTAAACTTTTATTTTTTATTTTATATATGACAATAAATAAATGCATTCTTTGTAATCCATTGACTATCATAAACNAGATTCCTTCCCTCGCTTATCTCATTTAATTATCTATTATAAAAAAAATGTCCTTGTTCAGTCCTTGTCAAATTTTATGTAAAAATTTTTGTAAAGCATATAAAATTGCAAATTTACTGAATGTAATACTTATCGCATTATTAAAACACGATAGAATTGAAAAGATTAATAAAAAAATAACAACTTAATTCATAATATTTCATATTTAAATTTAGAGTTGGAAAGCACATAGGACACGTTTATATTCAAATTCTTTATTGATAAATAAAATTGTATTACTTTAGTTATAAGCTAATTATTGTTTTCAATTATCCATGTTTAAAAGCAAATTTTACAATCAAAATTTTTAATTTTTTAATATTTATATAATTATAAAATGAGCGATATTTGAATAACTTTTAAATTTAATGGATTATTTAAAGACGACTCACAATTCAAAATTTTATTATTTAGAAATAAATACTTTGGTAATAAATTAAACAGAAATTCCTAAATAAATAAGTGGTTCTAACATAATAAAATAAATATTTTTAGTGAATGCAATCACCATTTCCTCAGTAAATCACATTTATTTTCCGGATAGAAATAACACATTCGTTTTTACTAAATTATGATTCCATCGAATTTATTTTTCATAAGTGTGTAGAGTTGGCCAACTTTCAGATTAACAAATTCCGAACACAGTGTGAAAAACACCAACTTCAAAAAGCAAAGCAAAAGCAAAGCTACAAACTCAGAAACGTTTTTCCTTCCCTTGATGATGATGTTGATGACGACAATGAGAGACAGCCGGATGCCTGAAACGATTCGGGCGTCAGCCTACTGTTCAGGGTACCAGTAGCGATCTCGGGAGAGCAGTCCCAAAGTTTCATGAGTGATCCGTTCCGGATATATCGGGGTTCGTCCCTCACCACCTTGCCGTCCCCATTGTGGGCCTGGCTGAATATTGTCCTCGATAGATATGATTAAAACAATCCTCTAAGCGCTGTCAAAACACTAAGAAAGAAGCGGGAACGAAAATAATTCGGATTACAATTTGGGGAGCCAATCTCATGAGCGAAAATGGACAAGAATAAATAAATAAAGATAACTCCTCGTTCATTCTTCAGAATAGTTTTCGTTTTCCGAACAATTTTTAAAAAATAACTAAAATTCCGAGCAGTTGGCAAGTCTATATACTGTACAACAAAAACTAAATATGAAATAAAGTTACGAATAATTATGCAATTAATATCTAATATATATACTTAAATACATCATGAAGAACAGTCGCAAATTTATTTTTATTTTTAAAACTTTTATTATCACGTAATAATGATAATTTTGTTTTAATTTTTATGTTGTTATAATATACACACAATATTTAAATACTAGTTTCTACATAATTATCTTGTTTATTTAAATAAAGTAGAAATATTCCTTAATAAAGTTAAATTGGCATTTCAGACTAATAATATGCAATGAATTAATAATATCGACTTTTTTTAGTTACATTTAATAGTGTAGTCCTATTACTTTTCTGACAGAACAAGATTCCGTGGGGAAACATTCACATAAGAAAAAGAATTCTTTTAAATTCATTGTCATTATTCATTACTAAGTAAAAAATATATTTAACAGTTGACATTACATGAATTTAATATATTCATATCACATCAAAGTAAAAATATTATTTTATTCAATTACAAATAAAAAAATAAAATTATAAGTCCATTAAATGACTTGGAGTTTTATAAATTATGATGGTTGGTAGTTTCTTGTTTTTAAATTCTAATATTTCTTTTAACATTAAAACCTAAAAAAATAATACTTTTGATATTAATTAAAATTAGCTAATCAATTATAAGCAAAGGATAAAGAATTAAATTAATTTTTAACAGAGATTGAGAACATTGATGTTTAGATCAAAACATAAATTTGGAATTCTCTATTATAGAAGACATCTATATTTTATATAAAACTTTAATACCTTGTTAAATTGGCAGGAATGGGATGTGGAATAGTAATCATAATATTAAATATTAAAGATACTACTACCACTAGCTTACATCTCGAATTAATTACGTTTTAAATATATTATTCATTCTATTATACAGTATTACTAGTTTAAAAATTCTTGAATGTCTTTTTCAAATACTGGAAGACAATATTCAAAATTCAAATATATATTTAAATTTTAATTTAAAAAAAATAAAGATTATAAATGGAGAATAAAAATGAATTTTTAAAAAAAAGTTTCTCAAACAGAAATTAAACATTGTTAATATTTTCATTAAAATTTAATATCAATATTGATTTTTTTTACCATATATAATACACTTTTTCAGAACATAGAGTTATTCATAAATATTTAAATATAAATCATACGTTATAAGACGCAAAACATTAGTATCAATTTTTTTTTATCAGCTTAAGAATTTTTCCTGATTTTCATTTAGCTAATACCAGGATTTTACACGGAAGGAAACAAAAGTCTAATGTTAATACATCAGAATTTTGCTTCCTTCCATGACTTGCTATTTATATGCTTGTTATTAGTCGTATTCAATTAACGTAAACTAATGATGTGTCACAAAAGCAGCAATGAAATGTTAATGATTTAAGATTATCAACGGTATACATTAAGGGTATTCCTATTGTGATTGAAATGAATTACTATTGAAATCTTCTGAATGGAATGATCCTGTTGTTTTCTATTATATTATATATACCTCAGATATTTAAAAACTTAACTGTCTCTACATTAATGCTTCAAATTTTTTTTTAATTGGCGAAAGTACTGAAGCCATAATTTAGTATACGAACTTTAAATTCCAAAATATTAAGATTTAGTCTTATTTAAAAGATTTTTCATTCTAATCGATTAGGAAATAAATGACAATTGAATAAAATTAAATGAAAAACTACAATGTCTTTGTATAAAATGATTTATAAGATTAATTATATTAATGTCTTAATATCATTTAAAAATAGAAATAAAATAAATATTTCAATATATGTGATAAATCATAATATAAGAATTGCTATTATTACAAACTTTAATAATAAATTTTCATAAAATTGAAGTAAAGATATTTTTATATGACGTTAATATACAAATAACTTATTTTTTTTTTTATTTTTTTGTATTTTAATGCTGCATGAACTAATTGTTTAATTTAAAATTACATTCAATTTAAATAAGAAAATACTAAAAAAAATTCTAAATTTACATAATATTGATTATTCTAAAGAAGATTTAAAACTCGTCTAATTTAAATGACTTTATTGTTAAAAATTAAATTAGTTCAGTCTCTCTATTTCATTGTTAGAAGTATTCACTCGCTCTTTCAATTGAAAGCAATGTTTCGAAGTGTTTCCAAATACTGCTTTAAACTAATATACATGGGTCTTTAAATTATCAACAATTAGAGTGAATTCTAAGTTGATAATTGAATTAAACTTGAACTCAAATTTATCAACAACGGCACGTGAGAAATTTATTAAAAATTCATTCGTTCATAATGTTAAGAATTTTAATCGTTAGTTCTGTGTAATTGATAGTCTAATTATTAATATTTGGAGATCCAAATAACAATTTCCATTTAAATAAATTTAAACATTAGTATTAAAAGAAATATGTTACTATAGTAACCAATTGATTTGTATAGCAGTGTTTTCTCGGTTATTCGAATTAAAATATAATACTTGAAAAATGTTTATATTGTTCTAAAACTATAAAATATTTTTATTATATATTTTTTAGTACGTTTATATCTTCCCCATTTATATTTATTAGTGGTAGTATTTATGATTAAATAAAATGACTTACAATTTCTTAATAAATTCTGTTTCTTCCATAATTGTTCGCAATAATCAGCTGCGAAACTGTAAATATTTGATGGCTGATGACGCAATATTTCTCGGCTTAAACTCTCTACTAATTCTTCTAAACCTTCTGGTATTCGTCGCCATAGGAATAACGGATGAATCGGATTATTTCGGCGCCAATGTTTCGTATATCTTATCTCAGCCTAAAAGTATTTTTAAAAAATTATTTTAATTAATTTTCAGTTACATTTCATGCGAGGTATTCGTCATAAAAAAAATAAATAAATTATCACAAAGCATCAATTGTTTCGTGACATTTTCTAAGGTCATTGAGCTTTGATTATAAGCACGTTTAGTCTATAAAAATGACTACTTGAGAATAAAATCAATCAAATTTTACTTATTTTTTATATAAATTATTATTTGTTTCGTTTTTATTTTTAAATCTACTTTACATAATGACCTTGCGTCATGCGAGTTTACTACATGAATGATGCGCTTGTCAATATATCATTACCGAAATAAAAAAAAAATAATAATAATAAATTTAATAAATTCGTATAGGTTCTTTAATTTTTTAAACTAATAACAACGCATAAGTTTATGTAACCACTGTTCTGTATCACTGATATTGATATTTAAAACGTTTGTTTATTTATTAATTAAATGACATGAAAATGAATTATATTGGTAATTTAGATGAAGAATCAAAACCCTACCTCTAAATCAGGATTAAAGGAGTGTGACATTGTTATGTTTCATCCAGTGTTCAAGGTAATGAATAAAGAAACGTTTATTCTTTACCACAATATCGTAGTGTCGCTTAGCAACCTCCAGTTGAACAAAACAGATCATGTGCATATTGTATGTCAGGTACTGTCTATAAATCAAGAGTATTAATGAAAGACTATATGTCATTTAAAAAAGTTATTTTTTAGATGTTAATGTTCTTTTAATGTTGTGTAACTGTTTAAAATATAATCTTACAAAGTTTAAAAAAACTGTAATCTATTTGAAATTTTGCTTTAATAAATAATGCATCAAATAAAAATAGTATATTATCTTGTATTTCTGTTTTTTTAGTTGTGTACTCTTTCGAGTGGTGCACTTAATAAACCTCTCTCCATTATTATTAAAAAACATCAATTGTAAATACAAAAACATATAAGTTTACTATTGATACTTTAGTTTAGTCATAATTAATATAATATATATAATTATTTAGTCATAATTAGAATTTTTTTTAA